>NC_049997.1:14951301-15076778 GCF_000003815.2 Branchiostoma floridae
GCCAGGGGCAGGTTGGAACATTAAACACATGAACACTACCAAAGCCATTTGTCATTGGTGACAATTCATATTGGGCTGCTTGGAAAAAAAACATGTTAAAGGCAGAAAGATTGATGAAACAAAAGCTCTTGTGCAATGATGGGTATAATCTATGGCGACGTTAAATGCAACTTGCTTTAAACTAATTATGCAAATAGTTATAGGACAGTTTAAAAGGCAAGACTAGAATGAGTTTAAGATTTGTTTAGTATATTTAGACACCAAAATAGTTGCAACATGTAGGTGTATGCTATATGTACAGTTACAGTATGGGTATTGTTACAGGTTGAAATTAAAGTGTTGATACGTTTTATTTTATACCAGTCTTAAAAAAGCACCATTATTGAGAAAACTTGCTATAACATCAGTCATAAGCTGCCTAATACATAAAATCTAGAATTAACCCTGGGAGTAATTCTCCTGTGAAAAGAGTGCAAGAGAAAATTATATTTGCCTTGAACACAGATGGAATTTTGAATGGACTTGGGATTCAATATGGATCCATAGATTAATCTTCTTATGCAACTCGTCTAATTCCCATAACTGTCAACGTCGAGACGTTCATCACAATGTTTCATGTATGGTTGGGTACACAGGCATTGAAATTAGACTTGGGCTTCCCAAAGTACTTTCTTCTTCCACAAAGGAATATACTTTCTGTTAGAATGCATACTTTCCAAACATGCTTTTTTTTCCAAAGCTATTACAAAAGGTATTAGGTAAAGCAGTCTTTCTCAGCAGAGGTGGAACATAATGCTTTTCAAGCTACTATTAGAAGTTCTATTAATCCACCCAGTACATTTTATTTTGGACAATACATGTACCTTTATTTATTTCTAATTGGGCCTTTCCTAACCATGGACCACCCTAAACAAAAACACTATGATGCTACGGAGTAAATGATGCTATTAGAAGAAAATAAAATGGCACACTAACATTTTGAAATAATATTTTATATATACTGTATAATTATGGACAACATTGACGTCCTCTTTTACATCGCAAACCAAAACACACTCTTCTGTTGTGTCATTCAGCACCAGGGACACCACTTCTGTTGGTGCGTCATTCAGCACCAGGGACAGGGACAACAATCCTAAAGGTGTGTCATTAAGCACCAGGGACAGGGACACCAGTCCTAAAGGTGTGTCATACAGCACCAGGGACAGGGACACCAGTCTTGTTGGTGTGTCATTCAGCACCAGGGACAGGGACACCAGTTCTGTTGGTGTGTCATTCAGCACCAGGGACAGGGACACCAGTCTTGTTGGTGTGTCATTCAGCACCAGGGACAGGGACAACAATCCTAAAGGTGTGTCATTCAGCACCAGGGACAGGGACACCAGTCTTGTTGGTGTGTCATTCAGCACCAGGGACAGGGACACCAGTCTTGTTGGTGTGTCATTCAGCACCAGGGACAGGGACACCAGTTCTGTTGGTGTGTCATTCAGCACCAGGGACAGGGACACCAGTTCTGTTGGTGTGTCATTAAGCACCAGGGACAGGGACACCAGTTCTGTTGGTGTGTCATTCAGCACCAGGGACAGGGACACCAGTCTTGTTGGTGTGTCATTCAGCACCAGGGACAGGGACACCAGTTCTGTTGGTGTGTCATTCAGCACCAGGGACAGGGACACCAGTTCTGTTGGTGTGTCATTAAGCACCAGGGACAGGGACACCAGTTCTGTTGGTGTGTCATTCAGCACCAGGGACAGGGACACCAGTTCTGTTGGTGTGTCATTCAGCACCAGGGACAGGGACACCAGTCTTGTTGGTGTGTCATTCAGCACCAGGGACAGGGACACCAGTTCTGTTGGTGTGTCATTCAGCACCAGGGACATGGCTCAAACTCAGGAAAGCAACATAGTCTGCTTAAAATCACATTTTCATTTCCACCTTTTCATATCAAGCCATACAAATAAAAATTCATGATGGCAACACTTTTATATCAACATTTAATGGTACTTAATCATTTGAATACAATTACAAGAAATTTCTGGTTAGACTAGCAATATACCAGCAAAAGTCACCCAATTTCTTTCACCCTATTGTGTGTGCCCTAGCTTGTCATATTTGCAAAGGAACCTATCAAAGTGAAATTTAATAATCATATTTAAACAGCCATTGAAAGCTCAGAAATTACCCCAAATAAATCAATAGAAAAGTAACCCTAATTTTCAGTCACGACATCATCATGTTGAATTACTATACTTTTCATGTGACTGTCATTGTTATAACAATGGCAGTAAAAACAGCACTTATCCAGGGTAATTGTTGGGATGGAAAGTACTAGGGACTCAATATGATACAAAAAATACCATGCCTTGCACATCTTCTATAATTTCTTGTACATGAATAAGTGCTTTGCATACCAATTTTTCTGAAATACTTGTACTTGCAACATTTAATCTTGTGTGTGTAAACAAACTTGGGCATTTCTGCTTATGGTATACTAGAGTACTTTTTTTCTACTGCTCCCCTTGGAACTAATGGTACCGCCCTTCTTCTATACCACTCCCCTGCTGTGCTACTCTATCGAGCGAAGGTCAAAATATGACATGCCTGATGATGTCATGCTGTCAGTCTTGATATCGCTTGGCAGCAACAAAATGCCAGATTCTCCCGAGTTATGAATAATTCATAACCTAATGGGATGGCAGCCATAAAACTACAACCCAGGGGATTATCTAAGGAGAGATTTATGTGAAAATAAGAGCCACACGTAACTCAAAAATTACATGGTTGTGCTGCATGCACCCGCAAGGTTGTAAATTTGGACTGTGAATAAACGATATACGAGCTAAGGAATCTGGCCTTTATATGCCGTAATTACGTTTTGCGTATGTCTTGTCTTAACTCAATTTGCATGTATGTTAATTGTTATTCTTTCCACTGGCATTTGGGCTTGTGTGTGTGTGTGTGTGTGTGTGTGTGTGTGTGTGTGTGTGTGTGTGTGTGTGTGTGTGTGTGCATGTATGTGTATCAGTGCTCAAAATACTATCCTTCAGCCAGGTTGCCAGCTGGCAACCTGAGTCAAAAGCCAGGTTGCACCATCAACATTTCAGGTTACCCCACCCACTTCCAAGTTACTACTTTCATCAAATCAGCGACTTAACAATGATCTTTTCTTCCAGTTACAAGAAACTACCATAGCTGTTTTTATCTGATCAAGAAATAAAAACAAAAACTTATGCACGTAGGTGGGGGGAAAGCAGTGTTCCAACTGCAAAATTTCAGGTTGCACACTATGCTACAATGTATCTGGTTTAAAATCAAGTTGTGCCAAGTTGTACCAAGCAAAATTGAGCACTGGTGCTTGTGTGTGTGTGTGTGTGTGTGTGTGTGTGTGTGTGTGTGTGTGTGTGTGTGTGTGTGTATGTGTGTGTGTATATGTGAGGTAAGTAGATGTGTGTGAACGAGTGTGATTGCGGACCTGAAAAGTTATGAGCAAATCATCAGACTTTTTTATGGTGGTTCATAGATCTTGTAGCACTGTAAATGAATCCTGGTCATAACACAAGGATGCCTACAGCACAGGACACAAAATACGCTTCATATTACGCGAAATGTCCTGCGAAATTTCACAGAACACATTCCAATATTTCGAGGAACGCACTGCGAAAGTTTACATAACGCACTCCAAAATCATCAAATTCAACATCGTGACTCAATGGCCATAAACTATACTAACCTCTGAATAAACCCCAGTTCCTACTCTTACTAACCCAGTCCTACCACAAAGGAACACAGACAGGTATGTCTGGCGCCACAGAGACAGACCCACATTAATTATGTACTAAGTATTCCCCTGAGAACCATATAACTTCAGATCTGGTATGGTAACAGCCCTACCCTGACTGAATTATCATTATAACATATCAGCTACTCTCCTTCTTTATCTCAGAAAGCTATGTTGTTAACAAGTCTGGGAGCTTGTTGACAAGGAAAAGTCCATTAAGTCACAGACTATCTAGCAATTAATATTCATATGTTTAGATATAATCTAACATAGGCACATGTATGGTTGGAAAAATGTTCCTGTTAATTTACAATGTACATGCAATTGTGCTGATTTTGCATCTTAGTCAGATACATGACAAGGCTTGAAGTTGAAGGTACATTTGTGGGCGAGTAAGACTAAAAATTTGCAACTGAATATTTTATGATCATATTACCCCATGGCTTCAAAGCAGGTGTGTTATATTTGTATACCAACCAGGACATACTGTAAATGCATTTAAGTTAGTGGAGATTTGATTTCGCAGAAGCGGAAAAATAGCCTTTTTGCAGTGGTTTTAAATTTGCGGTAGCACCATGCACTGTAGTCTCTTACTGTTATGGAAAAATGTTCGCGGTGGTCTTAAATTCGCGGTGAACCAGCTGCTGCAAAAACTGCGAACATTAAACCACCGCGAAAGTTTCTGCATTTAGTAGTGCCCAATCAAATGACTCAAGAAAATGGTCAATGTAGACTGGATTTAAATGCTTCGGTCAATGGAAAAAATGTAATGGCCACAGCAGTACAAGTGTTATGTTAATAATGATAATAATATAGAGCTCCAGTAACACAATCATACATATACATGTAACGTTAGCTATGTCAACTTGTCATGAAATAAAAATCATATAGATTTGACTGTTATTGTGATCAATGTGATCAATATCAATTTGATTAATAGAAAGATTTTTATCAAGCAATAATATCAAATAACATATACATGTGCATCAACAACAGCATACAATGTAAATATTAATGGAATAAAAGTATTTCCTATCAGAATCTGGGCCGGGCCAGCTTTCTTTCTGCATGTTTTACATTGCTGGAGAAATGATTGATTTCAATATGTGGCAATTTGGTATACTGGGGACTTGGGGGCAAGGCTAGGCTGGGGACTACTACATTCATTGATTTTAATGGTAAGGCAAGGGCCCTGGTGGTCAGCACACTGACTAGACACTAAATCCTAAGGTTGGGGGTTCAATCCCCACTGTAGACATGTAATCTCTGAGCCTGGCTCTTTATCTGTTTAGTACCCAGATCTGCAACCCACTGAAACGGATAACTGAATAATCGAAGCAAAGTTGTAATCTACAATCCTTTAATTTCCATTTTAGGTCAATAATCAAGAGATCGATTCTTACCAGGGTTTGTGGGGTTAAAGGTCAGCAAAGTCCTGTGCCATGATGTTTTTGTGGGGCTGACATTGTTACACTCGCTTAGAGTTCTTTGAAAGAGTGTCAAGCGAGTGTATGAAAAGACAGTTCAACATAGAACAAAGGCTTGTCAGGTTCCATATCTGTTGTGCATCAGAGGTCCAAATTCAATTTACAACCAAGCCTTTCACCTCAGTTTGATAACCTGTCATATAAAATTGTTTCTGCCGACAAAAAATGAAATGATGGATCAGTGTATGTCCTGTCAGTGTAATGGCCATCCAACCTTTGCTCCTCTAACCTTGTTAGTAAGCTGACATCTTGAACTTTTGAGGGGCCAAAATGTACCATTGTCTCTTTGCTGAATTATTGACTAGTAGTGCATCAAAGACCTCCATGCATCATTGTCCCTTTTAGTTGCCTTATCTGACTGATGAGTTAAAGGACAACCTGACATTGTGACAACAGCCTCACTTAAACTTAAATGGTCCATAATGAAGACTACTGGCATGATTTATTCATGAATGGTTAAAGAAGTACTGTACATGAAACTGGACTTAACAGTACTACTTTTGCCTCAAAACTGGTGGATTCTGGTGATGAATGACATTACTTTGTGCAATAAAAGTCAAGCACATTGTAGCAGGTTTATTTGTACAATTAATGTCACACTACATACATCGAACGATTAAGGGCCTAAGCTTTTCATTTTGTTTTATATCTCTGCTTCAGTTTCAGCCCACTTAGAAGAAGAGTCAATTAAAGCGCATTCTTTTTTTACAATGGCAGCCTTCAGCATGATAATGCCACAGAGACGATTATATGATGCACATTGACTGTAAGAGTTGTCTTCTGGCATGTGACTTTCAGATTTGAACCATAGATTCCAGAGCACATCTGACAAGACAGGTTTTGGCAAGTGTATGAGGCCACATGAATAATACAGAGCCTACTCTGGGCAAAGATGGCTGAGATTCTCCAGAGAAATGCTACCACCGGGACAGTCATAAAATTACGCTCTGTCTTGGGACAGAGTTTGAATGGCCTTTTCTGAACATAGCAAGCCAATCAAATTGCACTTATTGATTCGTGGGCTCTTAAAGGGGAATAAAGACGACAAACATGTAATGATGTGGTGCAGATATAGATTGTATTGGAAAAGGGGAAATATGGAGCAGTAGGTTGGAAAAAGCTACGTTATATAGTTTTGCCTCATTGCCCTCATCTTTTTTGGTATACATGTAAGATTAAGCATAGTCTGCCAGCAAAAGTTGTCCCTCAAAATAGAGAAAATGGCATTTCAGAGGGTCCAGAGTTCAAAATTTTGCGACCAACCTTGCAACAGCTCATCATGCCTTCAGCGCTCGAAATTGTGAAAATATTTTGAGAGCATCGCCCTCAATAGTTCAAGCTAAAACTATGTGTCTTTTGCCATTAAACTTAGCTTAGTTTGGCTGCAAAATTTGGATTATGTTTTTCAAGCCAACAAGAATGCATTGTCAACGTACAATAATCATATCAATAAAATTACCAAATGGGAACAAAAGCATGACTCATCAATAATACTATCAATTGAGAAGTTCATCTACTTTACACAAGCATGGATAATTCTATTAAAAAGTACATCTTCTTTGTCTCTATTGCAGAAAATTCAATTAAGCAGGACTGAATGCAGTTATAACATACATGTTTAACACACACATGTATATATTTATAAAGCATTCAGGTAGCAAACCAAACTGGTGAATTTCATCCTTCAATCTTTATATTACAACCAGCTATGAAGTCTATATACATTGTATTATTTCACATTCAGGTATACTACTTATTATGTAGTTTTGTCCTATTGTTAAATCTTTCAATATAGAATGGCATAAAAATTTGTCTACGAGTACGAATTAGCAATGTGCATGGCATAATGGGCCACGAAGGACCAAAAAAGGAAGCATGATCTTATTTACACATCAATAAAATACCAGAGGGTAATGGGAATAGAATTGGGAGCATCTGACAATTTAGAGTGAACAAATTAAAACAAAACGCTTAGAAAACATTTAAGCTTACAATTTTTGATAAATGCAATAACCTGAAATTGCACGGTTTCTGCCACAGCTTCCCCCTGGGATGGCGTAATAGCAAATTATCAAGAACCTGATTTCATGAAAATCAAATTACAACACATCCTCAACAGGTAGATTGGATTACGGCGCATAGAAAGCCATGCATCACTGATCTCCCATTTGTAAGTCAACAGTGCGTTTTAATCAAAATGCCAATCACGGAAGCCACCACACCATGCTGGTCGGAAGCAGAAGCTTTGCTGGAAATTAAAGTCTCATCCCTATAATTGTAGGATGTTATTTATCTCCACACAGGGGGCGATCTGTAACACCAAGGGACAGAAATAAATCTTATTTTGGACAGCTTTAGGGAGGAAATGATACAAACTTGGACAGATTTGTCACAGGACAGACCTACCATTTCAGATCAGACATTACTGTTGGAAACTCATCTGTTAGAAGTCGGTGGGTCGACAGGGATGCCCAAATCCCACGGGTGGTTCTATGTTTTTAATCTTCAGGTTGCCACATCACCAGTGAACCCGTGCCAATCTAGAGGTGTGTAATTGTCTGTAGAGACTGCTGAATGTCAAGGTTATCAAATCATACCAGATGCGTACAAGTAATATACCATTTCTAATTTTAACTATCACCATGTCTATACTGCCATGTCAGAAATTAATATTGAAGCTCTAATAGACCTGGGGACTGAAATCGTTCTCATAAATCCAATAATCTCACAGTTTATGGTCTTATAATTTCAATCTTTCCTTTTTCAACGGAGGGAATATAAAAGATCTAACCATACAAATTAAGAACTTGTAATTTGTAGTTTTATGCAAATTTACATTACTTATCATAGTTCCAAATTCAAGTTAACACCCAAGCTGGTTATGTTAATAGAAATTCTTTCATTGATTAAAAATACTACATGTTAACCTCCCATAGCAGTTTTACGACCCTAGCGTACCTTTAAAATGTGACTTATGAGCGCAATATTAATTCCAAGGCTTTGACTAATACAAAACACCCAGAGGGGGGTTTCTATTAATGGATACGAAGAGGGAAAGGCACTTATGATCAATGTTGGTGTTAAGGTCTTGAAATGTGTTATTTTAAGGCTTGCCTAAGATGTGAAATTTTTTACAGATTTAAAACTGTCACTGCCAGGTTTAGATTGATCGCAGGAGTTATTTTCATGGGGATTTACTTTTGCTGGAGGTTTCTTGTTCATGTTTTAAGTTGCAGTTGAAACAATTAAGAAGCTATATAGTACAGTGCAAAGCATTCATCAGAAAATATTTGCCTTGTATTTTGTAATGAATTTGTGGTAGACTGATACATGTAACTGTGAAGAATACAAAAACTACCCAAATGTTTTTGCACAATTGGAAAGCAAGTACATGTACCATACAGTACACATACATGTATATGCTATCAAAAAGAAGTTGACAGAAAGAAAAGTACAACAAAATCAAACACCGAAAAATAACAATGTTCAAACTTTTTTGTGGGACCTGCGGACATCACGTCGTCCACATGACAAACACCTCCGTCAATCCTGCTCCTCGTAAACTCTGCCCAGGTCAATCCTATCAGAGTCCACACCTGATGCATGGTCACAATCACACACTCCACCAACAGCGATCAATGGGCCGCTGCCCACAAAAGCACAAAATCTATCCCCCGTACAATGTACCACCCAGACGCAGTCTTCAGTTAGACCACAACTTCACTCACATGGTTGTAATTCAGGCGGGTTAGAGTTATGTTTCCTGTTAAGATGTTGATGTCCCCGGGTGCACGTTAGGTTGGGTAATAGAGGGCCATCATGTGGTTATGGAGAGGCACAGATTAATCTAATATCCATTTAAGCACAGAAGAAAGGTCTGGATATCTTCAAACACACAGCCTTTAAACCCAATTAAAGCAAAAGCTTTTAGTTGCAGTTTTTAACTATTTTAGACTTGACTTTAAAAGATTAAGATCTTCATATTTGAAATAGCAGTGAATGGACAAAAATTCAAATGGTAAATCTATTAGAATAAATCATGGACATTATTTTTATATACTGTACAGTAACACCAACTTGAATATACATTTAAGTCCACTTTATTTGATCCTGGATCAATAGAGTGATCTTGTTGAAATGGTATGACTGAAACACAATCAAATTATTATCGGTTATCATTCGAAAATAATAGCAAGCTCTACGAGCTATCCCTCTTTTCCACTTTAATGCTACTTTTATGTAGAACATTCATTTGAGATTTTTTTAGAGGAGGAATTTTCCTAGAAAGAAATCATGCCAGCTGTGCATCATTCCTGGCAATAAGTCGGACACGGGGCTGTAGAGATCACGTGGAGCGCTGCCAGAATCGGTTGAAGCGGACGGTATAATGGAAGGACAGAGGGATTGGTATTGATCACAAGCAGACAGGGATCTGGCTTCACTCAACTCCATTTCTACAACAACATCTGAGGGGGCATATTTCATCACGGGAGGAAGGACTTTAATCTCCAAGCAGATGTTAGAATGGATGAAATTAATGATAGTGTTCTCACCAGGATTTTTTCACAGCATAAGGGCATCTTACTTTCTTAGAGCAGCAAAGTCAAGTGTAAAGCAATATGTAGGTGTGACCATTGTCGGGGGTCTGGGGGAATATTCCCCCTGAAAAAATTAAAACCCTCAGAAACACTATTTCCTGCATTTTTAAAGCCAGATTCAGTGAAATAAATTTAACATTTTTAACCTTTGTTAAAAAGCAACAAACACAGCATAGGGGGCCCAAATCACAGCACAGGTCCCCAAATCACAGCATAAGGATCAAAATCACAGCATAGGAGCCCCCTATGCTTGAAAGACCTGTAATATTCTCTCACTTGTCAGAGAATATCATTTTTGCCAAAGAGATGTGAATGAAGTTGTCAAAAGGAACACTGACTCATGCCTTGGTAAGACTTGTATGTACATGTATTTGATACTGACAACAAATGTTCTAAACAAAATTGAACATTTTATGCCACAGTGGCATAAAATAGGTTTGCTTGCTAACTGGAAAAGTAACTATACTGTCACGACTAGAAGAACATAACATATCTAATGGCACACCATGTCGATGTTTCTTCATCCAAGTAAAAGGCACGTTAGACCTCGGCACATACTTTTCCATTTCTAAAGCAACATTACACAAATGTAACGGTTACCAAAATGTCCGCGCTTAAATGCCACAGCTAATACTTCTGAAGTTATATATGGCGGCAAGCTAGAGCAGATATGGTGGTAAGAGTTGTGGGACCATTAGGAACTGAAAATGCATGGCTTCACAGCAAAATGTGTTTGATAAACAATAACTGCTACATACCTACTCCATAATTTTCTGAGCCTTGAGGTTTTTATTTACTGATAGACAAGTTACAATAGTCAACTGGCTATAGTAGACTTTTTATCTTAGTCAGCAGATAGAAATACCTGGATGTAAATTTTATTGCTCCTTCAAATCTAACATGTATTCCAAATTGTTTTTAACATATTCTAGGAGAAAAACTGTGCATGTTTCATTTCAAAAAGCTTTTGCGTGATGTCATAGGATTGTCATCTTGTTTTGGTTTCATTGCCTATACAGGTGTGTAAAAAAAAAATGTAAAGTTTACAATCTGCAGCTTTGAAGTCCAAACTGTTAAACAAGAGCTTTCTCACTTGGCTGGATCTCCTAGAAAGATGTAGCTATTATCACTATCTTGTCTCCCAGACATAGTCACATTTTTATGAGTTTTTATGGACCCAGTCTGGATTTGGTTCTGAATAGAAGAGATATTCAGGGTACAACAGTTCAGAGTCAACTGTGGGCTACCGGAAAATTGGCTGTCAGTGGGTAATGGGTGTGAAATATGCCAGCCTTCCTGATGTGCAATCTCTGAGCCTGATAGAGGGAGGTGGAGGATGGAGGGGAAACAGTTACTTTTCCAGTCTACAACAAAAGAGATAACGATCAGTACCCGATTGGACAGTCCTCATCCTGATAATGCAATGCCACATGTACAAGGGCATGTTAAAGTTCATATCTGCAAACTGCTGTACATACATTCCATATTAGAACATAGCCATCTTTCCTCAGACATTCAGGAGCAAGTATCTCTTGTGACTAAATCCACTTTTGGTACAGTAGAGACCAGTACCATAGTGCCACCTAGCTCAATAAAATCATGCAAAATAGAAAACATAAATTTTGCAAGTAATTGATGTACATGCAGCTACTTTCCCATTGGTTGAACAGCTAATTGCCCTACTATCATTGGTCAAACTTCTACATGTGATGGACAGTCAGGATCCATCTGGTGCTTGTTTAAAATCTTCTCTGAAAAATTCACAAAGCCTTAAAAAAGGCGGACATCAATCAATAAATGTGATATAATGACAGTTAAAAGAAGATAAAGATAAAGATGTAACAGAGATGAAGGCTACCTGCACATAATTATACACGTACTGGAAGACAGTGATCTTCTTTGTCACAACTTCAGACAAGCTTTAGCATTTGAAAAATGAGCCTCAGTGACACAAATCTCCTAAACCCCATGACAAATTGCAGCACAAATCTGTTTCAGATCTGTAGACCTGGATGTCACAGCCCGGTACAAACAGTTCGATACATGCATGTATAATGAGGCTCCGCATCTAAGATAAATACCACATCCCTAATATAGTGATAATCTCCCTATTAAAAAGTATTAGCGTCTGAACTGTATCTTTCTCCTCTGATATTCAAAGTCCAGCTTGACCACAGATAATTCCAAAGCATGAAAGAATTCTTTCGGTTATTTCATAGCTCAGCTGTGAATTACTTTCTCTGGATGAGAGTCAGCTTTTTCTTGATCAAGATGTCTTCAAGACTAGTTAGAAACACCTACTAGTAGATAGCTTCTTTATTTAGAAACGGTCATTTGCTAGGACACCCTAAAGCCTTCAATGATGATACCATCATCGTGAATGTCACCTGTAAGCGTTTCTTCCTCCTTATATGGACTAATGCCATCTTGTACAGCAAAATGGTGTTTGAAAGTTCAATTCAATCATGATCCCCTGGAAAGGCAGTAGGAAGGGAAATACTTATTCAAGGAAAGCTGCATACGTATGTAAGGGGCTTGCTTTGGCTGCCGGATTGGAACATTATTTTGTTGTAACAGCAGACTTTTAATCTAGCTCAGACAGGGTAAGACTTTAACTGTAAAGTTTATTTTCCATGATGCTCCATCATTATTGCTTCCAAGTTATATAGAGTTTTTCCAGTTTTTCACATGTAATATGAAAATGATAAAAATTTGTTCAAAGCACTCCAGGATTCTGACCTACATTTGAACTGTATTTTTGTTACATTTCTAATTATGAAAAGTAGAAATCTTTGGAAAAATGTTGCTCTCCATAAAACCTTATCTCAGAGACCTTTGTCTACAACGTACAAACTTGTAAATTTAGCATTGACTCTCAGCTACAAGCATACAAGCAGCTCATGAGCATTCCTTTGGGAAAAAGCACTGGTCTGGATGGAGTGAGCAGTAGGCTCATCCGACATGCTGCCCCAATAATAGCAGGACCTCTCACTCACATTTACAACTTATCCCTAACTACAGGCGAAGTTCCAAAGGACTGGAAGAGAGCCAAGGTTACACCTCTGTTCAAAGACGGGGACAAAACCAGTTGTAGCAACTACAGACCAATTTCAGTCCTGCCAACCTTTATGAAAATTTTTGAGAAAGCCATACATACACAAGTATACACTTACTGTAAGGACCACAAAATACTGAACAGTTTTCAGTCTGGTTTTAGGCCCGCACACTCAACCACTACAACCCTGGTTCATGTTACTGACTCCATCATTGAAAATATGGAGAAGGGTCTTGTTACCGGAGCAATCTTTCTTGATCTCAAGAAAGCTTTTGATACGGTATGCCATAAGATCCTCCTACTCAAGCTAAGAATGTATGGGGTACAAGATAAGGAACTGACATGGTTTTGTTCTTATCTGACAAGCCGATACCAGACTACTGTCGTAAATGGAGTCCAGAGTGACTTTCTTGAAGTCACTGTTGGTGTCCCCCAAGGCTCGGTTCTCGGGCCACTCTTGTTTATACTGTACATTAATGATTTGCCTGATTATATATCACACGGACAGGTTGTGTTGTATGCTGATGATACTGCACTTTTCTATGCATCTAAAACAGTGAGGGATGTGAATACTTGTCTGAATGCCGACCTTCGTAATATCGAAACATGGTTACACACAAATAAATTGACACTCAATGTTACTAAATGTAAAGCAATGCTCTTCGGCACAGTGCGTAGGCTGCAGTCAAGTACAGAGCAACTGTCAACCACTCTTTCTGGCACCAGTTTGGAAGTTGTCACTAGCTTTAAGTATCTGAGCGTTTGGCTTGATCCTTGCTTAACATGGGAAGTCCATATTGACAAGTTATGTAATGCAGTCTCGTCAAGACTGGGAGTCTTACGGCGCCTAATTCCTTGTCTACCACAGCGCACTCTTGTTATGTTATTCAACGCCATGGTTTTGCCTAAAATGGACTATTGCGATGTGATTTGGGGTAATTGTGGTAAATGTCTATCCGATAGACTACAAAAACTCCAGAACCGGGCAGCTAGGCTTATTCTTGGTTTAAAATACACCCATCATGTTGGCGTTGATGAGCTATCTGCCTTGGGCTGGAAAACCTTAACATTCAGGAGAAACTTGCACCTGCTACAATCAATGTACAAGGCAGTTAACAATGAACTTCCTGATTACATCAATAGTTTTCAAAGGACTTCTGACTCTCACAGCTACCCCACCCGACACAGTCAGAACCTATGCCTCAAACTACCCCTTGTACGGTTAGAATGTGGGAAGCGCAAGTTCTCTTATAGAGGTATTACTGCATGGAACAGTCTTCCACCATCTGTAAAGACCTGCACGTCAAAATCTACCTTTAGAACCAACTGCAGGGCTTGGCTAGCCTGACCTCTGACCACTCAATGAAACTGACAACTTGATAGTATTTATTTTGTTACTATTATTATTGTTTTCTTTAGTTTCGTACCATTATTTTTCATTCATCATTTGTATTGATATCATCATCACTAGCAGCATCTATTGTTATGATTAGTATTATTGTTTACATCAGTTTCATTACCATTGTTATTTAATCATTTCATTTATTGCTGTCCATTTATGTTTGCCTATGTTTGTGATGAATATGTTTAATTTCTTTTATGTAACACGCAGGGCTCCACTGAAAAGCAGTGCAAGAGCACTGAGCTTGGACCACCCTGGATAAAGATTACAGAAATAAATAAAATAAAATAAATAAGCTCTTCTGGCAATCTTGGCCTTAAGACCCAGAAAACCCCAGAAACGATCCCAAGTGTACAGAAATTTATACAGTCTTGTCAGGTCCATCTATCTTCAGTGACCCCTTTTTCCCTACTATTTATTACTGACAATGAAAATAAGCAATATAGATTTTTTTCTTCCTTTTTTACAATCCTCAGTGGTGTTAACACATAAGCAACACCCTACTGTCTTCCTATTAGGGTCACTAGTTGACCTTTGTCCTACATCTAATTTCAGTCAATACTTAGCAAGTGGTATCATGGGACGTATACAACTGTCATGAACAAGACATCATGACAATGAGAGTATGAGCAAATGTAATGTGTTAAATGGTAGGTAACTTCATAGGTTTACCTGTAATGTTTACCAAAACAGGCATTATAAGACATATGAAGGAAGCCGATATAAGACATATACTTCATGTGATGCAGTAACTCCCCTGTGAAAGTAGATCTAGAAAATTCTCCACAAGATTTGTAACTTAACGACTGGCACACCAGAGGACGACCTAGCCCCGTGACCCTTGGGCCAGCCATCCCATATGGGCTTTACACATGGGTAGTAAAAGCGTTCATCGTATCATAAATATTCCCTCCGCCAATTTACTTTATGACAGCCCGGCATTAAGAAATCAATTTTATCGAGTGGCGGGGCCTTGCCGTGCATCTTGTGCTGCGGTTTCGTCAAAGATGGCTGAATGGGAATGACCTGTCGCGACCTCGGTGGCAACAGTGGAGGCCGCACTGGAACAATCAAATCCCCAGATGTGGTCTTTGTCATAACTCTACCATTGTGAGAGTCCGTCTCGACTTACCGCAGCCCAACTTTCCGAGAGCGGTGTTTATCCTCGCGCGGCGACAGGCCAGGCTGACAAATTGCGCCGGTCGTCCTCTACGGAATCAACCTCCATCTCTCACATCAAACGTACGACAAGTAAATTATCCTACCGAGATCTGATGGCTTTTACCGAAAAGTGCGCCTGAAATTTGTGGAATGGAACCGACTGTAAAATTTCTCCCTCCAATCTTCCCATACACTTGGCAGTGTCACAGACCTTGATCTGGGAAGTGGAGCCGTATTTAATCTCACCAGAGATACAGAAGTGAAATTGCTGGGTCCATTACTAGTCAGCCATGTGGCTCATTGGCCTGTCACAGACTGTGGATGGTGTAACCAGCCAGAAAGGGAAAGTGGTTCTTACACATCCCCAACATGGAAAGTAAAACAAACTCTTGGAAATAAACCATAATTAATTTTCTCAGTTAAAGTTTAAAGTTTCTCAATTAAAGTTCTACAACGTATAATCAACATTTTCAACCAAAAAGTTCAATTCAACCACCTTGTACAATTTTCCATTACTGATACTTGAAACATCTTTCAACACAATACTTCCATGTTTAGCACTGCCCCTGATAACAAATTATCTTACATAAAACAGAGACAAACCTTTAGCCTTTCAAACCTTTTCTAAAGAAAATGTTTATCCTATTATGGACGGACCATCTTTACCTAATAATCCTTATTGATTTCTTGCACGAGAACAATATTGAAAACATACATTTTGTAATCACCCCCATTCATAGCTCCGAGCGTAGGAATCTATCAAGGCAATGAGATAGCACACAAGTTCCTAATAGCATCCTTTCATCAGCTTAGAACTGCTATCAATTTGCCGTGACCCTGATCGGTATCGGTATCGTGTGGTAATCACATTGAAGACTGTGAAATGGTACAGGTGCAGAGAGCCTGGTGTATTCTTTTCAATAAAGGACAGAAGGTCAAACCATTTTCATAGCATCTTTTCTCAATTATTACCTCAATGAAATAGAAGGCATTGTTTTCGATGTGTTTGCCTGTGTTTTCACATCACTGATTTTCTATTTGCTAGTCATACTAATTAAAGAATGACAGGAAGCAAAGGTCAGTTGCCAGAGTGACAGGAAGTTGTGAAGTTCAGAGTTGATGGAATCAGTAACTCATCAGTGTGATAACTGACAGACATTCCAGGTCATAGGTCAAAGATAGAGCCTACTTGTTAATAGGCAGGTATTGCTTTTTCGCCTGTCTGTTTGTGATTTTAACAAAATTATGTACTAGTTGTTCTTATGTGACATAGCTCTCTGTAGATACTGTACATACATTTAAGCTCGTGGGGATTTAATTTCGCGGTAGCGGGAAAAAGGACTTTTTGCGGTAGTTTGAATTTCGCGGTAACACCATAGACTACAGTCTAATACCATAATAGAAAAGTGTTCGCAGTGGTTTTAAGTTCGCGGTGAAGGGGTCACCGCGAAAACTGCGATGATTAATCCACCGCGAACATTTCTGCATTTACAGTATCATATTTTTTAGTTTGAAACTCTTCCTTTGTCCCTCCTAAATGTAAAAATTGCAGGGAGTGGGTGTTCAATAGCGGTGAGAAACATTATGGATTGGTGATGTGGCTGAAGTATCCCTCTAAGGACACTATAACTCCTTCCTTACTGATGGAGCTGTATCATTAAGTCATCACCCTATCTGCTGGTAACCCAAGTTGACAGGACAACCCCGGGGTCAGGGCATGGCAACAGTAGCACTTCAACCTCGTATATTACAATTCCACCATGGTTCAGGACATCGTGCATTCCGCGTGCCCTTTTCAAAGCTAATATTTTTCAGCTCTTACAACATAACACGAATTGATAGGTAATAATAATAGTATTATCACTATTAACTACTTTGGTATCTACCCTTTTCAGACATGCCTAAAATGTTTTTTTTTGCACAGAATCTTATCATAAATGTCCTTTGAGTATGATGATGATGAGCATCAGCTCAAATTTGGAAGGAAAAAGGATAAAATGCAAAACTCTATCTTTAAATAACTGAAGAATCATTTTTTTTACTACAACCATTACTACCTTTTTTGCAGTATAAACTGGAGTGACCTGCAGTGTGTTATATTAACTCATAACGTTGTATATTCCGAAACATCATTAAAATTCCATTTCCGATGCTTTAAAATATGAACTTCACCACCTGGGATTTTATCACTATCAGGGTTCTCCCCAGAGGGTGGAATAAGGGAGGCCCTCCACTATACTCTCAGCCAGCTCCACTATACTATTTTTCAAATTTAGTGTGTTTCTTCCCTATTTTCTTTGTTAGTTTTGCTAAAATTAATGACAATTCACAGATTTTTGTGCCAAGTGGCATCACTTTTCCAGTCAGCATTGTCTGCAAAAACTTGTGAATGAGCAATGATCAAAACAATAGTCATTTTGCCACTTCACAACAAAGGAATCACAACAATATATTATACTTGTAGTATTTGACACCCTCTGTCATTGCAAAATGAACCCATTTTCATGAAAGCGCAGCGCGTTGGTGCGGGTTATTTTTGCCAGTCCCTCCACTATACTAAAAAATTCTGAGGAGAACCCTGACTATGATTACTTGTGTTATCTCTTCCAATGACATTTAAATAATGTCAGTCCCTTTAACTTTCCTCTCAGCTCTTAAAGTGTAAAGTAATCCACCCTGAGGACGGAGCAATAAAGGAGCTCATTACTCCTAATCAATTTCTTATCAACCAGAGAACCCCATTTCGTACCGTACCGCCCTCGCGAGAATCACCTGGCTTGCTGCGACCTCTGACCCCAATCATTCCCACGAGCAATCCCGCGTCCCCGTGGTACAATCTTTTCCACAATTCCCCATCATCTTAATGCAATCTGGCACCGCAGCGGTTTATCATGGAGGAGGCACTGGAGTGTTGGGAATAGAATTTGAATGTCCAGCTGATCGCCTTTAGTGCAGATCTCTACTCATTAACACCACCCCGCTAGCTTGTAACCTTGGTACCATCCTCCTCTCAATTCCCTCATTGTCTTTAATACAATCTGGCACCACAGTGATTTATCATCAAGGAGGCACTGGAGTGTAGGCATCACTCTGTTAACGCCCTTCGGCGGAATCGTTGGTCGCAAGAAGGTCAGCGAATTTTTGCAAATCGTCAGAGAATCAAGCATAATTTTAAAGATAAATCTACACCGTTACATCAAACATATGCATGCAGTACTGTAAATGCAGAAATGTTTGCAGTGGTTTTATGTGTTCATGGTTTTCGCGAGGCAGTCTTACCGTGAACTTAAAACCACCACAAACATTTTTCCATTACAGTATGTGACTGCAGTGTATGGCACTACCGCGAATTTAAAACTACCGCAAACACTCCACTTTCCCGCTAATGCAAAATTAAATCCCCATGAACTTACATGTAAATGTTCATATTCAAGCCAAAAATGTCCTACAATTTAGCTACGATTGTACACACTCTGATGAAGCGCTTGTGATAGTCACCAACAGAGCAGATGTGAACCACAAGGGATGAGACCCACTCTCCTTAACAAGACAAGTGCATGCCGAAATACAAACTTAACTCACTTTCTGATGTTTTCCATCTATCACGCATTCCCAACAGACTGACTACAAATGGCACAGAGCACATTACCAACACAGTACCAGTAGTATACTCCAGGAAAATTAGTGCACGCTGAAATTTATTGCCCATAAAAATGCCTTCAGGATATATTCTCTATAGTCTCTGAGCTCTTCGCAACTGTCCCAAAGGTGCATTAAAATTTTGTTTGTATTGCCTTAATGTTTCCTTGGGCAATTGAAATGCACCACCTTTGAAGACAAGAGCCTCCATGTAACAAGGTTCCTACTGAAAAGGAAATGGAAAGGAGAAGCTTCTGAACGCTTGTTGTCTATTTGATATATCTCAAAATGAATGGAAGTGCACTATACACTTGTAGGCAAAATGTAAAGCAACAGTTTTATACTATTACTACACATGACAAAGGAAAGTCACAATATACATGTACAATATGAGAGTACCCAATTAATTTTGACATCAAGCACTTCCATACATGCCTTTTTCAGTGAGCAGTGGCAACCTATTTTTGATTATAGCCAGCCCACACCTGATTCAACATTAAGCGTTGTTGGTAAATTCTTAGTGATGGGTATTGGTCACTTCAATTTTAAGTAGCACATATTTGGTTACCCTGAATTCATCCTAAAGCATTAGCTTTACTGACAAATCATTCATAATGTGAATTTTAATGCCAGACTGCTAGAAGTCAAAATGCAGCATCCAGTTGTGTTGGTGTTTACAGACTTTTATTGTTGACAAATGTCCAATGAACAATCTAAAGAAGCTGCTTCTGAAACTTCTTGCAAGAACAACTTAATTTACAGCAAAACTTTACCTGCTCTTCTTAATTTATCGTTAACCATGGCTAGCCCTCCAGAATCCATTGTTAAGTGTCACCAGCCCCCCCTAGATTTACCATTACGCATTGCCAGGATCACCTCCAGGATTTCCTTAACTCATTTATGCCATCCTGGCTCTGTCATCAGCATCCACTTACAAGTGTTAAAATACATGTCACTTTATCTAACAAAGGTTTAAGACTATGGTATTGGGACAACTTTTGTGGCAGGGTTCCAATACGTTTCTATCATGTGGAAGATTGAAGGGCAATCTACTACAAAGAAAGAGCTAACCTTAAGAAGGATCAATCTGAATAAGGTGTTAAATAATGATTCATCTCAAGCTCAGTTGCAGATGTTTCTTGCATTTGAGACGTCACTTATATTAGTATTTATTACAACAAAAAGGTCTTCATTTTGTCATTTTGCCACATTGCCAAGATTTTCGATACCACTTGAAAATAAAAAATGTCTTATTGAGAATTTGAACTATGGTATGCTTTAACTGTCAAGTTCATATAGCGGAACTTGAAATATCTATAACTTTCTATCCCAGGCAATAATTTCAGGTCACTGACCATGTATTGGACTCTTCTGGTATAATTACTTTTCCACATGAACTTGTGGCACTGGCAGCAATATGTACAATGTGGCTTTATTTTTATCTACCTAATACATAGTTATATTGAATAATACTGGGATGCTCATCTTAACCTCTTGTGAGTTCTTTGGAATACAAATGTACATGTAGGTCATACATGCATTTCTGAGCATACCTTTTCTACTTACTTAATAGGCAACTCCATTTAACTGGAACTTACCAGCGAAAGAAAAAAATAGATTACAGTGTGGGTCAGCCTAAATGTGGGAATCTCCAACATATAGATTGCTATAGTTGAACATGGTACATTCAAACTTGTGACTAGTGACTGCCTCCAGGATTACTATGACCACCTGCTCAATGTGACTAATTTTGACAGTCCCTTTAAATTTAGTAATCCTGTCTACCTGTTTTCATAGACCATTGGTTTCATCGGTCCCCTGAGTGGTCTTCTTATGCACTTTTGTTCTGTAAAAACTGACAGATTATTTTTATAGCCATACAATTTACAAAAAAGCTCCTTTAAATTAGAATAGCCGTATGCAAATTTATGGAAGACAGGTTATCATATACCCTGTGTAATTATTTTTCCACCTGAACTTGTGCTGGCAATACAATACTGGTAATACAATTGAAAAATACAGCACCAAGACCCTACATACACCTTGTACAATTATGCCACACAGCTCTATCCTCGCCCACAGGGCATGGGATGACCTCTCACCTATGGGACACCTCATCCCCACTCTTTCTCAGCAACCTTTAGCCCATGAAATTTAGCAGAAAATTAACTTGAGGCAGAATGGCCACCAGCACTTGGTGGAGATTGTTTGGTGCAGGGAGGCAATAGATTGCAGAGATAGCAGTGGAGATGGAATGGTTCGCTCCGATGGCTTCGACAATACTTCACTCAGGGTTTTTCCTTCAAAACATAGTTGTCAGCAGTCAAACTATATTTGAAGCTAAGACTGTCTATTTGTAGAAATAAAGAGAATCTTTTTTTTAGAAGTTTTGTTGGTACGGACAGAGAGCCCATGATTTTTGTGACCTGTCCAATGCTTGAACTTTGATATGAACTTATCAATTTCGAACATCCAAAACACTGCACAATATATGATAATTATAAATTAAATTTATGAGACACTGAATTTGACTAAATGATTCCAAGCAATTGGTAATGCATTGTACTGTCAGACTTGTAATACAAGTGATCACCTGGCCAATGTAACGACTTTTCTGTGATCATTTAGATGATTTTTCCTACTGACACAAGCATTGATTAAGAAGCAAGTCTATAATGACCACTAGTTTATATACATAGACCAGATTTCCTCTGTCCGAAGACGCTAGGTTTGACTGTCGTTGAAAAACGTTTTCCACCTTGCTGCGTTCCTGTCTGCCAGACCACAGCTCTAGTCTCAAACATCTTAATGTTCACAAAAAACTTCATCCTCAGTGAGCCGCGACTCATTCCCGCAGCTTTCCAATTCAACACTGAGGATTATTGATTTTATCAGTGCTGCCGTAATAACTTGGATGAAATAGCAGACACTTCCCTTCCTGTGTGAAGCGAAGCAGAGCGTTCAAGGTCACTTGGAGGTCAGGTGCGGTAGATGCGAGCGCACCTGACACCTGGCGAGAAGGAAATGTCACCTTCACCACATCCTCGGCATGTCTCGGCATGTCATACTTATCATGATAGAACACGGGCTGATGAAGTCTTTCAAAACCAGCGCCTTACATGTCGAGCTACTGAATCTTAAGCACCCTATTTTACAAGGGAGGGGATCTTGGTAATGATAAAGGTAAATTAAGGAACACCCGCAACTATAGGGGTGTAATGGTACAAAACCGTTATTTCTTAATGGACCGGTCCAGAAAAACCGGACCTGAAAAAATTTGGTGGACCGGATGTTGGACCTATTGGAAAATGAACAGATTATATGATCAGGCATTCACACGTTTTGGGGCTTACCGGTCGAAGAAAATAACATGAGTGAAGTATATAGTAGTCTATAGTCATTTCTAACTCTAAGCTTTACAGTCAATCGTACAGATGCAGTTATCCTTGTGGCATTTTAAAATGGGGAGTCGAATACTCCATAGAACAAATTTCTTTGCAGCGAAATGGACCATCTGTGAGTAGCGTCCATTTACAAGTTTTCACATACATGTACTGAATCAGGTCCAGGGTCAGGTCCGGACCTTGGCCTGATCCTCTGGACCTGAACCAGACCTGGACCTGAACTTTCTGTACCCGTACCCACCCCTACCTGTAACGCTTAAGAGTAAATTGTTTAGACAAGTTCAATGGATTGTTCTGTTGTGTTCATGTGGCAAAACTCGGCTACTAACACCAACGTGACAAGACGCTCTGTTATGTCACTTCTGGGCAATCTAAAACTTTGCTATACAAAAAAATTGTCACTAACTCTTAGCAATGAATTCTGGAACAAATAATGTGCTACATGAAATTAAACCGACCAATTATGCTTCACAACCAACAACGCGTAACAATGATGTTGAGGGGCTGGCTATGACTATCTGTGAAGCACGGTTATAGCTCGCTACAAGTACAACTAGAGGAAAAATCTGTGCAACTGTTCTTTGACATTCATAAACCTGACAAACATAAAGCAGACATACGCAATGGCAGTAAAAATAGCTTGCTTTTTGAAGGAGATTGGCACTTTGGGAAATAACCTCTGCACAGATTAACTACCGTAGTTTCTCTGTTTATGGGAGGAAAACCATGTGAAGGCACAAATCTCACTCTCAGAGTTACTTAAGACACCGCTGGGCATAATCAATCAATTTTGTATGCTACTTGCTAAAGCTTGGAGGATTCATTGATTTATTTGTAAGGTGAAAACACATCATTTCAGTCTTTTTACAAGATGTTTTAGACCAATCCATTACCATGAGGTTTAAGTTCCTTCAACATTGTGCTTTATCATGTGCTGGACATTACTAGAGGGAGCTATTTGTATCCCTTGGTCTCTATACAATGATATATTACCCACAACAAATTACTGCCAATAGAAGTGATAACTTAATTATGTACAAGGTACCATATGTTTTGTAGGCATTTCCTGATGTCTTAAAAAATCTCCTTTTTTTGGAGGCAACTTATTTTGTATTCTACATCAAATTATGCATACTATATTATTGTATATACATATATAAAAGAAGTAAAGCATGTGTTTTATGTAGAAATAAGGAAGGATTGCAAACGATGTAGTTGGCAAGATTGAGTAATGTGAAATATGAAAGAAAATTTCACTGGGTTCCTTGACATTTTTGAGAGTGGAATCACCTGGTGAGCACTATTTGAAAAAAAAAAAAAGACGTTTGACGCCAGTAAACTTGTGGGCATACATAATCGAGTCATTTACCCAGTCTACCACAAATGTTTTGCATGCTTCAGGTCTTCAGAGGTGTTCCAGAGCTGTCACAAGTATTGCAACACCTTGGCACTATGTAATAACTCCAACACCTTGGTTGGGCTCCTTTCCGAACCATTACCTGTAACCAAGCTGCAGACGGGATGGGCCATCAAACCTGGCATCAGAGCGTCCGCATATGACGTGGTGCAAATTGAAAAAGGACACATCAAGGCAATATGATCGTTGGCCGGGGTGACATCATTTCAAGCACGTGAGCTCCATAACTAAGACCAGAGGCAAAAACCATTACCTTTTCAAATTTTTCAAAGTTTGTATCATTTTTAAAAACTTACGGCTTTGTATTTGGTACACAAGTCAAGCATTTGGTTTTTTGGTATATCTATTATAACAAAACATTACAAATAGACAGCCAAGCAGCTGTAATGTAGCTGTTAACAGCTGATTAAAAATTGACATTAAAAATTAGACTACAAAGTACATACTAAGGATAAAGCTAATAGCTTGTTATTACTCAACTGTTATTTTCTATACACCTTACTTACAGCTGTAACATAACAGCATGACTAAGCTTATGACAGGTGCTTTCCCATGGGACATTGTTGACAGTCTGCTAAAGAGTTGTTGATCCCACATTTTTGGCAACATTCCCAGTAACATACACAGACACTGACAAGACATCCTGACAGATACACTGGACTCAACTTTTCAACCATCCCAAAAATTGCAAGCAGATGACAGTGCAAATTAGTTCAAGATGCTTCTATTAATTATAATGCACATTCACAAGTTCAAGGCTATGTAATTTTGTCACTTTCTGGGCCTCTGTGTGCAACATTTTAATCAGTTGTTAGACTTTTTCAAGCATCTTTGCCCAGCCCAATTCAACCAGCCTTGCATTTCTGTGGACGTCTTCATGTTTAAAGCTATAAATGTAAGCCAGAACAGTGTTTTGAGAGAGAGGACACCTTGAACTAACAAGGTTCAAAACAAGTTTAGCCATGTGTAACTTCTCACTGATCATAGGATCCTTGTGGAACCCAATTGTGGTTGCTGTTTCTTAAGATCGGTGTCAAGGTCAACACCAAGTTAAGTGGTTCTACTGACATTAAGTAAGCGGTGCCATGGTGGTGCCACTACAGGGACAATAGAGAAAGATGTCTGGGCTCTTATGGGGGTTTGAATCACACTGATATAATATATTGATAACCCTACCATACCTGGGCATCAAACAATTATTCATACAGCATCCTTGGTTTGAAAATATATATTTTTTGCTGACTAACCTGAACTTAAAAGATTTATTCATGTCAAAAACATCAGTAAGAAATTCCGGCCAGCTTCTATATTTCTTTCGCTGTGTTAATGTTGCCCCGATGGCATATGGTCCATTCCTTAGGCCAAAAAGGGGCCTAAATGGTCACCCTGAGTCCGTAAAGTCCGGAGCCTTGGGACATGGAATTGACCATCCATGTGTCTGGGTGTGAAAGAGGCCAAGAAATCGATGAAGGACGATAAATATTTGATGAACAATATTTTCTCACCGTCCACAAGACTGAAAAATCGGTACTCGCTGAAATATTGACGAAATTTGAAGGAAAATTAATTGTGTCTTTTAACGATGACCACGCGGATATTTTCAGGAGTCCGTGCGTCATATCACCTGGTATATAATCCACAAGCACAAAGCTGTGAACAATATACAACAGATGATAAAATAACGCAATTAGAACCGCACAGCCATTAGAGCATGGATTGATCGGTATTTCCCAGATTTGTTAACATCGGTATTGATGGATTGCGTCGAACCTTGACTTCCTTTATTGGCTTTGTTCTTCCTTGTTGTAACAAGCAGTTGGGATCAAAATAACATGCTGTACCTAAAAATCTGTTGTGGCTACAATCTATTTAGCGATCGCCCAACACTGCAACATAACTCCACAAACTGAGCAAAAAGGAAAAAGCAATTATGCAGTTCCCCACTGTGGTTTTATAGCGGACCATATGGGTATCATACGGTTGGTGGACAAGAAGCAAGAATTATGATACCATTAATTTTTACCCTCAAGTGCGAGATTATTGGAAAGGCACGCAGTTTTGGAACAAAAATGTGACGTGAATTCATTACTTCATTTAATGTAGGGTCATTAACTTCTAGGAGCCAAATTGTTGATAATTCCCATGGAATAAATATTTACAATTATGGCTGGTATCCAATGAATATGAAAGTACTCCCTGCCTTCTTCATTACATGTGCAATGCATGTCAGTTTGTCTTGAAAGCAATGGTTAGTACTACTACTAGTAGCTGCTGTTTTTCCTCGAATGTTGTCAATGTGAGAAAAGAGCAAGAACTGTGAGAAAAATAGAGAATGGCTTTTAGTACATGTAAGTGTCTCACCCTTTGCTGTATTTGTTACACTTCAATGCAGATTTATCTCCTTTAGTTTCTTGAATGTCAGGATAATAAGACGTTGCTTTTTCTGTCCAAAACAGGGCCACAGCATTACAAACTACCAGATTGATATGGCAGAGATGAAAGTAGAGCGGATAGGAATTGAAATGGATCTCGACCCAGCTAAGCTGACTTAAGAGCTAATTTTCTATTGGTTGTGACAAGTAAGGCAGATGTATGTCAAGTAAGGTTTATTATACTAGGGCAATCCCCCTAGGTCTTGGCTTCAAGGACTGCAACCCTTTCCAGTAGTGTACTATAACAGCCTGATAGCTATGTCTGTCTGGTGCTCAACACACTGCAAGCTCGCCTGTCATGTCTGATTAACAACTTGTTTTATCAACTCTGACATATACCTCCTGTCTCTCCAGTAAGTCTTTAAATTTCCAGTCATCTCCAACTCTATGACTTCCTGCCACTCTACTGATGGTATATTCAAATAACTGCTGGCACACATGAACACAAACAAACAAACCAAAAACAAAGACCCATACAAAGAGTCAAGAAAGTCAAAGACAAACACAACGGTCAGAATTTGCACCCCCGATCCCAAGGCTAGGTCACTAACCACTGGACCACATGTGCTACATTTTCATGAAAGCGGGGATTACCATCTGGCCACGTACGATTCACCCCAACAATTTACAGATTGTTTCTAGACAGCTTGCAAATGAAGGATTAGGTGTGCCAGGAGTTGTATTGGAAATCTATAGACAACACAGCATGGGCTCCCAGCAAGGTCAGAGGGTCTACATAGGGATACAAAAACACCTTCAACTAATTGTTTACACTTTCATATTTCTGTCCTAATTTGCATAACATAGTTTTTATGATCATTCTGTCACATATAATTATAGAGTGAATGTGATTGTACATAAAGATTTTATCTATATTCAATACAACTCTTGTTGGAAAACTTTCTTCTTTAGGTAGTTAAAACGTGCAAGTCAATATAATGGTAAACAAGGGCTCTGTTGGGGTTTAAAAATGGTACTACCATGCATGGGTCAGCACATACTGATTAATTCCACTAAAGGGAATAGGCATGAGGGTGGGGCAATCATCAGGCAATCAGTGCAAAGCAGGGAGGATCGGGGATCACTTCTGACTTCAGGCCAAACAAAATTAGTTCTCCAGCAACAAACAGCCTGACCTAAATTTTTGTCATAAGAAAGCATTTAAGTATAAATAGTACTGCAGTATTCTTGCTAAGCTGTGCCTCATATTGGAATAATCCAGGTGGAACAGGATCAAATTTGAATAAAACAAATATAGGCCTACTTCAGATACATGTATCTTTTAAAAACCCGATCCGGAGGTGCAATATACATTTCTAAGAAAGAAATGTATATTGCATGCCCTTGAAACAAAGTTAGCGAACTAAGCAACTTTCGACTGGTGCAATTGGAAGACAAACAAATAAAAGTGCCTATTGGAGACTGAAACGAATATATTTTGGAAAAACACACTTCTCAAACTTTCGTATCCTTTATTTTCATACTTACAATCCTAAGTTGTGTATGAATTTTCCTGTTTGCATGTATATTGCAGCAAATACAACTTTAAGAGTAAGTATAAGTCTTTCAGTTGAGACCCTTGAGTTGTTTGTTACATGAGCGTCCCTTCTTGTAGTTCAACCCATATCAAAGTGACAAATCATATTTGTTTTTTACGACAGCATAATCACTGCGGAGGGCCTAAAATACGAAGATACCAGATTGGAAGCGTCAGGTAAGGCCGAGATTTGCGGCCCCCGTTATTGAATTAGAGTGGGAGGCCTGTGGTTGTCGATATCGCTTCCCAGTGCTGGATGGATGGATAGTGCGCAATAGTGGGTCCAACAAGGGTCAGGATACAGGAAATTAAAATGTGGCTATTTTTTTAAGGATTAGCACTTCCACCGGTCTCATTGGATAACTACAATTAAGGTCTTTTTTTACGATTCAATCCATCAATTACATGTAGTACATGGCACATTCTTCTTACTTACTTCTGGGAATCATAAATGTTCAAAGTGTTTTACTTATTATATATTATGTTACCTCCTATTACAAAATCCTATATTATCAATCATCATATAACATTGAATCAATGAATGTGTGTTTTGTATAAATACTGTTCTACAGGATTGTGTTAAATTAGAGCTTAAAAAAATACTGCAAAACCTTCCTTCCCCCCCCCCCCCCCTACTGAAAAAATAAATCCATTTTCAGTATTTGCCCATCCAACATATTAAGGTACTATATCAGAGAGGAATATTTCAATTTCACTTTTATCCAAAAATAGCTTCAGTCTTTAGTAATTAATGAAAGCTTAGAAGTACTTATGCCATTAGTAATTAGGGACAGATTAGTGTAATTTACAATAGCCAAGGGAATAGCATTTATGGCTGTCCTACTTTTCGTGACAGGTGAAATTGTGGCAGGTAGATACATTCCTCCTCTATTGGACAATCAACTTTCACTTTCGGAAAATAGCATTCATGCATTTATGCACTCAAACAGGTTTTCTTATGATGATAGGTTTTACAATTTTGAATAGTTGAGATGTAAACATCTTGCAGAAAAACAAAACAACTGTAACGTATTGGCTTAAATGGGTCATTGCGTGAGCTTTGGATGTTAAACATTGGCAGCTTGGTTGCTTATTGCTAGGATGACCCAGAAGTGCAAGAGTCTGGAAGAAGTTAACCAGGCATACACATGCCATTCCTGCATTGAATGCAATTAAAACTTTCTGTTGAAAAGAGTTGACGTCACTGTGGGAGTTTCCTCATAATAGACTTGGGGTAGGAGCTTGGAGTAATAAAAGTTGTACTCCTGTGTATGGTCAGAGAGCCAGATAACTAACACTGAAATAGTTTGGGGAATGCCCAGCCAATATAAGGCCCCCTTTTCACTGTACGGCAATCACTGAGCAACTTTACAGCGCCAAAAATTGGATCTGTGTAACCACTGATTTCACAGTAAGAATATGAAGTAAAAGCATAATATAAAAGACAACAAAATACACTACATTTTTTAAGATATTCTTTATCTCTGAAATTTTTAAGCAGTCTATCAAATCTTTTGTTGATCAGTGGTCAGTCAGCAGTCACAGACTCTTGTGGAAACAGGGCAGTCAAGTTCAAGAACTATCTCAGTATCATAATTTTTAAACATACATGAGGTATGACAACATGTCATATTAGCGATAGGCGATAGCAATAAACCCCACTCATTACTACTTTCCATGCACACATTAAGAAGCCTACTTTTCACACACCCTTTAATGCAAAAGAGTATAACTTGGTTACACATACAAGTTATAAGCACACTACACTCCACAAACAAAGGAGAGAAGTCAAGATAATGACAGGCTGTCAAAATTCCAACGAATGTTTCAATCGGAGTGAAATAACAGTGTTCTATTACAAAGGCAACACAGCTGTCCTATAAGTAAGACAAGTACATGAACTAGTGAATGACTTTCATACTTTAGGGACACTGAGTTATCTCAAACCCCTCTAAATTACAGAGGTACAGAAGTTACAAACCGTTCTAGTCGCAGCTGCGATCGCCCATTATTATCAAATTACCCACTATAAAGGCTGTTAATAAGGCCCTGCTATTGGAAATCCATACTCTACCTGAAGAGGCAATCTCGGCTGAACATGGTACTGAGACAGGTATAATTGGTGTGAATATTCTGTTTTTTTTCTTCGTTTCCATATTGTGATAGCTTAGACACATAAATCTAGAAACTATGGCTGTTATTCTGTCCAACAAGAAGGGAAAATAGATTGAAACTTCAAGGCATGCTGCTGAAATATTTTCTTCTTTTCAAGAATGCAGGTTTTAAAATGATACTGTAATATACAACAATGATTACGCAATATACAGCAATGATTACTCAACATGTTTAGGCTCCAAAATGGACAAAATACAACATAAATGCCTCTATTTCTGCATTTTGCCCTGCAAGACACCCAACATTGACACTGAAAAGCAGGAAGATAAGTATCTTCGACTTGAAGCCAAATAAATTGATAGCATGTGTCCACTACTGTTCGGAATTAATGAATTTTTCATGGGTTTAATGATACCTGGAGGCTAATAGTAGTAATAGTCCAAGGACAAGTCGGCTAAATTAGACATGCCTTTCCGTGAAATAATTAATGACTTTTGGATCCAATGTAATCCCTGAATGAGCTTTTACTTTAGATACAGAGAAAAAATACATAGAATATGTCTTCCAGCTGTATCTCTAATAAAATGATCTTCAACTATAGAAGGACTAAATCTTTTTTTCACAAAACTACTTTGAGCAAAGCTCATCCGTTTGCTCAAATCAATGTGGCTTTTAACGCACATTAGCTGCACAATTAAAAAAAGCGACATCTCCAAAACCCCCATGTTCAACCTCGCAACAGCTAAGTGCACTTCAAGCCATCAGAACTGTCTGCAAATCTGTCAATCATTCTTCCCTGTGGCACGCGCGCCAACCTCGGCTGCAAAATGGGTTACGGTGGATAGAAATGTTGAAGCAGAGTGTTGGAAAGGCTTGGTTATTATGAAAAAAAACTTGCAGGACAGTGCGTTTGGGGAAAAGTCCGAACACAGCAGGTAAAGGAAACCGCTACAAATCCGATACACACGCAGATACATCAAGTTGCTACATCAGTGAACAAGCCGCTATCTCTTCGGATAGTTTACGGGAATCGCTTTGATTCCTATTGCCTTACCTGTTATGTGAGACAGGGTGCTGAGGAAGACGAGGATTGCCACGGCGGTTGTTCTCATTTTGACGGGCGGCTTCGCTAGATCTAGCCGCTGGCGGGATTCCCAGTTGAAGCGCGGCGCGGGATGTGTGATGCTGAAGGCCCGCCGAAGAACGCGTGACTCCGCCGTCGATAAATTGACTCACTCGCTTGAAACACTGCGGTTTACCGGCTCACAGGACCTCAAAACTTCACTAACAAGGGAAGATACTGTCTAGACAAAGAAATCTGAGGAAAACTTTCTTTTTCTTGAGGAAAATATCGCTGGAAAATGTTGAAAAAACAACTCTCTCCTCACTGTTGGAAGTCACTCAGCTTCTGTCGTCCGACGGCCACGGTCCTATTTATGGCCTGAACCACTCAGCTGCGGGGGTGGGCAGGACGGAAATGCGTCTGTCAAATACGCACAGGACGGGGGGTTATGGGAGAATCTCAAGACCCCACGGGACGATACCGTGAGAGCATTGCTGCCAGCGTTTTTGTTTATTTATGCACGGCTTCCCGCCATTGCGTTATTTCCCCACTTCTCTACTATCGTAAGGAAAAAGACGACATTCGATGCATCCGAAATGCCAGAGATCGAAGTCCAGATATACACTTTTCATGGCTCATTAGCTTTCTCCTTCCAACACTATTGGTTGCCGTGATTGGGCATATGATGAATGTTCATAACGAATGATGGAATGTGCGATGGACAAATTGATGATAACCATGTGTAGCAGTAGATGGCTGATAATATCAAAGGAAAAAGGACGGCTCACACGCGATTTCAACGTGACATCAAAGACAAACGCCCAACACCACTCCAAATGCCCGAAGATGATACCTCAAAGAAATCATGCACCTGAGCTTCAACTTTTCAGGGGTCTCGTTTGTACGTAACAAGGAACAGTCCAAGAAAGATAGTGGGCGAGGGGTGAAAATTACTTCAGAACAGTATTTTGTTGGTAATCTCCAAGCAGATCCTACTAGCATAAGATAGTATAAAAAACTGGCAGAGGAGTGAAGTCGGCCTATGATTGTGTATGCTCCGGTGCCCGTCTGACTCCCTTTGGCCGGCTATACTAGTACTCCTTGGCCAGCTTTGACTATCTTATGGCACCGTAGGATCTGCTTGGAGATTACTTTGTTGGGTTAATGAATGAATGAAGACCTTTAATGTTAATGTAGAACCCCTCCCCCTTCTCGTCTAATCGTTTTTCATCACCTCAATTCATTTTATATTCTATTAACCCCAACGATTCTTAATGATCAAACCCAAATTTTGTGCTAAACTGTGCGTGATTTTGACATTGAGTGTCAGCAGGAGTGGAGAGTCAGTACGTTGAAACCTGCATGTGATGTAACAGGCGATCCGATTGGCCAGACTCTGTTATATGTCTTATATACTTTGTCTGACCCTTCCCTCATGACCTCAATGAAAAGCGGCCTGCAGGCCGATTTGAGCTTTCATTAATATACAAACAAGACATAGCCTTACTAGGACTACTAGCTATGCAGAGGATATAGTTGAAGACAAGAATCAGAAATAATTCTTAGCCAGAAATTCTCGTTATAGTTTTGAATTATCGATTATATCGATCGACATTCTAGCAACAAAATACTACATAGCAAGGTCCGTCAGAATATCAACTTTAATGTTATATTCTGCTTCGTTTTGTTTTCTATATACCAGTATCTAAGAATGATATCTTCAAGTCATACAGACAAAGTCGAGTCACTTGACATTCCATTACCTCCTACCTCCGTTTCGTGTCGTGAATTGAGAAGTTCCTATTTTTACAACCACCCGCCAATCGCAATGGTATTTCGGTAACAACTTGGCAGTCAATTTACCTCAGTAGACCAGAATGTCAAGTGGAGAAACGACTAGACAGGAGACATCTATAAACTCCTTTCATAGAAATGGCATCCTCGTTCTAAAAAGGGTAGAGAATGGGCAAGAGCTACTTTCCCCTATAGACCTACCCGCTTTGTATCTTCTCCCAGAAGGTAATGTTTTCGGTGCATTTTTTTACTTCCGTGTTTTGTTTCCAACATAACTCGAGACACTGTTGACGGATAATAATGATATTTGGTAAGTAGGATCGGGATAACGAAGGTCAAGTTCTATGATGGACATCCTATTCCTAGCGGCTTTCTGAGGTACTGCAGTGAAAATTCCTGTTTCAATATCTCGTTTCTGGACACGCTTGGGTCGTGTTTTTTTTAGAGAGATAGCTCTTGGCACAGAGAATATGTTGTGCAGATTTGACCTCCTAGCGGCTTTTATTTGGAACTGCAGGGGTCAGTTTTCTTTGAGATTTCTAATCTTCAGACACTGATCGCAATATCTTCACTCAGCCCTGGTTCTAATGATCTCACGATTATCACCAGGATTTCCCTGCAGCTAAAAGTCACTTTTTTTACCTCCATTAAGGTGACGGCCGTATACGAATACCTTTGACTTTTCTCCGTAGGCAAGTCTATTCTTCCCAAAATGGCTTGACCGACAGTAGCGCTGCGTTCCCTTTGTGTTGATGTATCGTCCGCGCTAGCTTGGCTGACCGTTGAGGCTACCATATCAACACTTTTATCTAGAAACTCTATCGATTTTCTACCCCCAACCGTCCACCACTGGTGCACAAACTCGCGCGACTAGCCTTTGAGTTGGGATTGAAAAAATAAATCAGTATTGTCGTGTATATGTGATAAGCCGCATAAAAAGTAAAGATAGTTTTGCGTTAGTTTTAGTAGGGATCTGTGCGAGTATGTATATGCAACCTCCGTACGTACATCCATTGGATAAGGAAAGAAATAAAACTTTGGCATAAAATATCATCTCATGTTGAGGTTAGGGGTGGGTACCGGTACAGAAAATTCATCAGGAAAGGCACGGTCCAGGTCCAGAGGATCAGGTCCAGGTCCAGATTTGAACCTGGACCTGATTGTATGTGAAAACTTGTGAATGGGAAATACTGGATTTCTGTTTGATGGAGTTTCCGACTTCTACTGCATGACTGGCATTTCAAAATCATGTCTTCATGTAAACAACACTAATTACCGCTGTCAAACTTGGTGGAAATGACTATCAACTCTCCTCTACCTTTGAGGTTATCATTCATTTCATTTCCCCCCTCTTTTATACCTTTCTTACTCTATCTATCCACTAGTATCCAACGCACTGTGATAAACATGTGTGTTGATACACCATTTAACTACATGCACCATTAAAAACATGATACCTAAATACTACACCAACCCATCTATTCAAGATCGTCTACATGACATTTGCCCTACATATTCCCCACCTAATGGCTTTTCTCGACTTCTCAATACGTTACCGTAACCCTAGATTCTGTGTAGCCTCTACCAGGCTCTTTGGGCTGTCAAAACGAGTAAGACTTTGTCTGTGCCTTTCGCCCATTCTCCTGCATTCTCCGTAACCCTAGATTTTGTGTAGCCTCTACCAGGCTTTATGGGGCTGTCAAAACGTGTGAGACATAGACCATACAGACTTGGCCTCTGGATTTCACCCCTTTTAAATTTATAGTTCAGTCTAAGCGCATACGCCCTACTAAAAGCAAAGGCAAGACGAAATTTCGATTTTTTTTTCTCTCTTCTTCTTTTAGTTTGGGTTTTTCCACTGGTACAACCATGAAACTTAACAATCAAGAAGAATTTATACCACACCATTCGTCTGCTAGGAGACCAGAATAATCTCTATTTTGCTCATTTCTAAAAGTCAGACGTTATAATGCGCTGTCTGCGGAAGGATGCTACGGTGGGTGTGGTTATTGTATATCGAGTGATATTGACTCACATACACAAGACGCTTTGATATGGCGAAGGGAAAGTAAAATGAACCCAAGTGACGTCACGCAGCCTGGCGGATGTGGACGGGACGACATGGTCCCCAGTTAGGGACATTTCCTCTCGTGGGGGTACTGGCACAATGACTGTCATATTTTGGGGGGAACGACAGTGATATATACAGATTAACATGTATGTTAACAGTAACAGTGAGAGCACGATAAACGGAATAATTTAACCTCTAAAAATGCCTATTTCGTGAGCAATTATTCTGGCAAATTCTGTCAGGGTGAGTTTTCTTACATGTATATCCGTTTATTGCTACGAAAAAATGCCTATTTCGTGCACGCGTGAACAATATTTGTCAAATACTCTCTGTGTACGTTGTCTTAGATACTAGTACGTTTGCTGTTGAAAACGAAAAATGCTCGAGGATTTAGTTTCGCGAAAATAGAGTGTTCGTGGTGTTTTTGAGTTCAAGGGAAAGAAACAAGGGAAGAGATAAGCTGAAGAGAAAATAACAATTTCGCGGTGGCTTTAAGTTGGCGATAAAGAGGTAACAGTCAAAGTGTGGACATAATTTTAAAATACTGCGACCATTTCCCGTTACAGTATTGCGTATCCGGTCAAGTTTAAGAGTTGGAAAAGATATCGATTTGTTACTCTAACACCACACAAGAGCAAAGCAAGAAAGGTCCCAACCTTTCTGTTCTGTTCTTCGATAAAAAAAATGTCGTCCGTTGTTTACAAATTGCAAAAACTTCCTTTCCGGAAAGCCGTAAGGTTCAGGTAAAAGGTCCATATGTATCTCTTCACTGTTACAGTTCTAAACCTTGGTGGTGACACGTTTGCCTCAGCCTGGTCTACTTCCGGGTAGCGGCTCACTGTTTTGGGACAACCGTCAACACAAACAAGGGGAAAACCCAGGAATTCACCCTGAAGGAATACTAGAGTTCTGACTCACAGTCGAGAAAAGAAACCCTATCAAAGGGGAAACCAGACCAACTACGATTGCGGGTCCCTTTCAGTCTGTTTCTTAAGTTGTATCCAGTGTTGTCTGGAAGAGATAACGATTTAGATAACCTGGGTTTTACGTCACGACCCTTAATTTGTTGATAGAGGTTTGAGTCATTTTGTGATGACGGACGGCTGCCATATGAACTCTTCTTTCGAACCTTCCTGGCCAAAATGACAGTCTTCATTTTCAATTGCCTGTAACCATTATCATCATAAACATACAATGAATAGACCACAAAAATGCATTAAAACCCCAAGTTAGTAACGTTAATACTCTTATCTTTATAAGTTACCGTTAAACTTTATCAAAGTCTGAAAGTAGGAAAATTGTGCCAGTGAGATTAACGTTATCACAAATCCTTCGCCTTTCATACCTTTAGTCAGTAACGCTAGCTCACCTTTATCCGCGGGGTAACCTATATCCGTTGTTTTTCAAAATAGTGTATTTAGGCACATCAAGTCGACGGGTGGTAGTTTTAAATGGCAATGTACTGAAAATATTGAATTTTTAAACCAACGTCCGTAAACGTGATATCACCAAATACCCTGATTTAGATACAACGGATATAGGTTACCCAACGGGTAAAGGTGAACTAGCGTTACATCGTATGGGACAGCTGGCAAATGTCCAACTTTAGTCTCTCCAGCGCTGTAAGTATAAGACAGGATGTTAGCTGTAGTTGGAAATCCCTCTGTATACAGTCTGAGTTTATCACTATATTTAACCGTGTTTCTGAGTTCTGAGAAGTCAGACGAGCGTTGGTCCACCCATCCATGTAGCCCCATTTGATTTGGTAGCTTGATGCAAAGACAAGGTATTTATCAATGCGAACATTATGTATAGCATGTCATGTTGGGCAGAAAAAATATTTAGAAGTCTACAGGGAATTCGAAAGAAAGATCAAACACTTACGTAGGTTGCTACAGCGTCTCAAAAATTGCAACATCAGAGTAATAGTTGCACAAACTCTCTAAACTCTCGTTTGGTTGGATTTTTTTTATTTGGAAACTGCGGGAGATAGATACTAGTCGCTAAATCGCAAGCAATATTCAAGAACGTTTCATAAAGAGAAGAAAGTATCAGCCACTCTAATCTACTTCGTCTAATATTGTCGCAGGCGTGTCCAATTACAGTTATCGTGATGGCGATTTTGTGCGAAGGTCTTGCAAAATTGCGTGTCCAGATCCCTCATATGAGATACCTCCCAAGATTGCTGTTTTCCAATAGACTCTGCACATATTGCGCGGCACAGAAAAAGTAGATAAGTAACGTCCTATTCTGGGTTGCGACGTAATGCCATGTTGTGAAAAAAACAAGTCTACGTTATATTTGAAAAAGTTTCAACTTTGTCCCAACACAACAGAAGAAAGACCCGCAATAATTTTTGGGGGGGGGGGGCTTTCATTCAGAAAGTTATGTCATGTGGTACACGTAGATCTATCTGATGTGAAGTAATGATTTATATAATGGCTTGAGCCTAATATACTATTCAAGAATATCTGTATACGGACTAGATATGATACGCACAAGTGTAACAGTCCCCTAAAACCGCCATTCGGCGAAACACACTGGTAGCTTCTGTATCTGTAGAGTCGGCGTAGCTACCCTTCGGTGTAACACACTGGCTTCTGTATCTAAATCTGTATAGCCGGTATAACACTTTGGCCAATCACACCAGCTTCTGTATCTGTGCCTGTATTTCAAAACAAAGTTAGCTCAAAAGTAATACTTTAAGTAAGTTTAAAAACAGTACTGACAAGAATATATCTGTAAACGTACACGCTTTGAGTCTTCAAACTTGATTGTTGATTATTTAGATTGCAGAATGCCACGCAGTAACAATTTCAAAACCATATGTTACGGAACTTAATATCCTTGACTTCTAGACAATGTCCGTTAGGAAATCGTTTCTTAGATGTTTTGGAGTCGGCTAGATCTGCCCTACATTCGTAGACATCGGCAATTGAGTTTTCATGTACATCTTCAAAGACCTCAAAGTCCAATCCAACTAATCAAATATCCGCGGTTGTCCTTTGTAGGTTTCTACCGCAGACGACGGCGCAAGTTTTGGCGGGAAATCTTCAGCATATTTCGCGCGCTTTGCGGTTGCAGACGACCTGTTTTACCTGATACCTTCCCCGGGGGGTAAGATGACTGAATCTGTGTGGTCAGGTAAAGAAAATAAGGGACACACCGAGATATATCCTATTGACTCATCTGGGCGGCTCAAAAATAGACATTTGAGGAAATTCTTTGGTTCCTTAAATTTTCAGACAACATACCGCCCACCGGTTAACTCGTGTAACGTTACCACAGCTAGCTAACGTTATCTGAAATGTTTCGAATGCTTTCGATCTTGTAGAGCGGTAGATGAACTCTGAGTTTTAAAAAATGTTTTTCGAAATTTGTTTTGCTTCCTCTAAGTTTACCATGATTTTTTAAGGAAAATCACTGGATGGCAGAAGACTGGATTCTTTTCTTTCTCTTTTTGTCATTCTTTCTGTGTCTCGAAATATTTGTTGCCTTCAATATTCTTTGTTACTTGGGTGAGCTTTTTTTTCAATTTATCCTTCCTGGCTTTCTTATATTTGCCAAACGGTGACTCCTGGTTTTCTCCGGCTTTTCCGGTTGATTTGCGTTGTTTTCATATCTAATTTGTGTCCTGAAAACCCCCCAGGTATCCTTGGGGTGAAAAGTTTCCCCTGCGTGTGTGTTTAATCAGGGGCGCGTGTCTTTGGTTTGGTGCGGATGACCTCCCATGACCCAGCGCCACAGGGACGGTGTCTGAACCGGTTAAAATCATGATTACACGGCAATGTGCGGTGCAGTGGTACAACACGTATCAGTAACGCTAGGGGAATGGTCGGCAGTGGTTGGAAAGGTACGAGTCTGGATCCAAAAACAGGCCAACTGAGAATTCCTCAGCTCTGGGGCCAATATGCCTCCAAGGAAATTCAACCAAACAGGCTGTCCCTGAGTAAGACCCTGATAAGCACGATAGGTATAACAGTAGAAGCCGTTTATTTGCACACCTAATTTGCCAGCATATTCCGTGCAATTATGCGGCGTGTGCAACATAGAACTCATCTTTTCGTCAATCTACAGAATCTGCTAGGTAATACTCTTGACTTCAACAGTTTATCCGAATCAGCCCGCATCCATCTACTTTTAGGGGTTCACCTTTCCTGCCACATCATTATCATACAAACAGCAGTATCTTACAGTTAACCCAGATATATATTGTACATATTAAACGCTTTGCAACCAACTAGTAACCCAGACTATTGTAAATAGCTGTGGATTGTTTGTTTTGATATTGTTATTTTATTTGTTCTTGTCAGTTGTTATCTTTTTTTTTAGAGGTGATGTCAATATTAGCGTACTGCTAGAGTGTATCACCTCTCTGTCCTGTTTTGTACTTTGTTGGTGAATAAAAAAAAACAATGAGAAGTTACGCAGTTTGACCGTATACTGTGTATGTTACAGCGTACTGTGTACTGTGACACGTCATTGACTACGGGTATGTTGTATGTTGTCGGTATTGTGTCTTTACACAGGCAGTTATCGGCTTATTTGTAAATTGTATGCCGATTTCAACACGAGTTTTCAGTGAATTTGTCGACGATGTTTGACAAATTTTTGTGCACTTACCCGGCATTGGTGACTTTTCGTCGTGCAGATAAGCGAAGTCACTAACAATGGAGTGAATGGGAGCCGGTTTGGGATTTTGGGATTCCGTGCAATTGAGCGAAGTGTGCGTTTATCCGACGAATATATTGTTTTGAATCCCTGAATTTGTGACAGTGATTATGCTATGCTACCATCTACAGAAGCTCGTGTTCGTTTTGTAGATCAGTGTTCTTATTCTCCTAGCAGGTTTTTAAGTATCCGGCTCAGTGACATTAGGGGTCAGTGAAAAGTTTAACAGATGCTGTACACGAAAGTCCTACAATTTGTGCAAAAACAAACACTGAGATAATAAGCCGTATCCTTACATCTGTTTGGAGATTACAGCACTTCTACATGCATTTTCGCACGTCTCACGTAACAGTGAGACTGCAAAAAATTTGATCCAAATGCCCCGAAGAAACTCTGGTCCATTCCCAGATGTTCTGTGCTCTTAAAGTTCAACTTGCGAACATCCTTTCTTCCGAGAAGGGGTCTGCAGATTGGCTCTTGCCACTGGTCAAGTCTCACGTGATTCTACTAATCAAATTTGTAAAGAAAGATTCTTCGAATCTATTCATTGTATGTTGCAATTGGACTTCCAGGGAATCATGGTGAATGAAGGGGAAGGCACCAGGTTATAAGAATGGAAATTACCCCAAAGAGAGAGTTCGAGACAGACGGACAAATAGATAGAAAGACAGGGGAAGAAGTGGAGAGAGAGAGCGCGAAAGGGAGGAAAAGAGAGAGAGGGTAGAGGCGATAGAGAGATGGAGAGAGAAGGGGAGAAGGAGGGAGAGAGGGAAGGGAGAGAGCGTGGGAATGGGAGGAAGATGTAGAGGAGGGAGATGTATAGAAGACGAGAGAACAGGAAATGGAAGAAGAAGGAAAGAGAAGGAAGGGGAGAAGGAGGGAGAAAGATTGAGAAAAGGGGAGAGGATAGTGAGGGAAAAGGTAGAATGGGAGAGAGACGGCAGAAGGGGAGGGAGAGTTTGAAATGTTTAAATGATCAACTAAAATGAGAAAGAATGGTAAAAATGGAAAAAGTTGGACAGACAGAAAAAGAAAACAGATAGGAAGAAACCCATTTTATTTCTTCGTTACATCATCCTGCGAACCTCAGAATGATGTCATAGGTCGTCTGCGGTCTAACCTATCTGGACAACATCATCAAGAAAATTTATCTCTTCCGGCAGGGAGGCACATTGTCGTCTTGTTTATGTTAGTGGGTCAGATGCCGGTAAGTAAATAAACTCCGATGACGCCATCTTTACCCGTCGTGACGTCACGAACGCCGATCTTCACGATGATGTATCCCACTCCTTTCTTAAGGCGAAAATGGTTTCCTTATCTTAATGGAGATCAGATGTACCAAGAAATTGCTGTTATGTCACAAGTTAAGAACATGTCACACAAGGCCGTCCTCGCGACCTTCTCTAGACCATGGTTGGGAGTCAGTCGTGGGCAAGGTCATTTGTGGTTGAGAGTTAGTTGGAAAGGTAGCTTTAGTTTTTAAAAGCCTCCTGCGCCAGCTAACTATGGAGTTTGAAATTCGAAGACAGGAATGTTATATTCGGCTTGGATGGTATCAAATGAGCAAACAGGAGCTAAAATATGGATTCCACTCTACTCCCAGCGTTAACGCAACCAGCGCCGACCTTGTTGAGTAGTACCGAGAAAAAGCGGTCGTAATGGTCAGGTGGTCGCTGAGAAGAGGTGGTCGCTTGGGCAGGTTTGACTGTAGTTGGGAGTGAAGTAGTGGGAAGATCCTGAATGTGTAACAGGGGTTTTGACCAAGTGCGAGATATGAAAACTGACACTGTCTCTCAGTTTTGTATGGACTGAAGGATAACTAGTTTTATAATTTACTTTTTCGTCAACAACATTCCAATAAAAGATATGACCCACTACCTGCCCAATTCTTCCAGTTATTTGTAAATATCACTGTAGTTCTGATGATTCTTTCCTGTACTGTAACTGTAATGCTTTCAAATCTACTGAGTCGCTGATGCTATTTTAAAGTCGATAACGTTGGTGACCCTTTCTTATGAAGTCGACGGAATGCTCTATTTTAAAGCAAACATACAAGAAGAAATAGGCTGTGGTTCGGTAATGATTCGGTAGGAAGCGTTAATATCATGTCGGTCATCAGAGAGTACTAGTATTTCTATTAGTATAAAAAAAGTCGCACCTAGCACTGAAAATAAACGTTAGCTTCTCCAGAATGCATACGAACACAATTATATCTCACTGTCACATCATGATACATGTTTAGTACTTTTAAAAACCCATGCAGTTAAAAGAAGTATGAGCACAGTTTTCACTTAACATAACAAGAAGCAGATACAACACAATTACAACACAGTTACATTCCCTTCAAAACCAAAATTAGACAAAGGAACGGCTTTAGGAATAAAGTGGCTAAGGACAAAGTCTTTACAACCCAAGTAGCTAGCTAGAGGCATTGTTTTCCTTCCGTACATGTTGTAGGTTGTACAGTTGCAAGTACTTTGCGATACCTAAATTTCTGTCACACCATTTCCCCATCAGAACGATATAATCGGGGGTTTGTATGCCTTTTCCTTTAAGGCGTAGGCAAAGCATTTTAATTTCCCTTAGAAATCCAAAGAATCCGTAGCAAGATGGCAAAGATTTTTCTATCAAACCTTTGAAGTTAGTCGTCATGAAGTCATCTTGAGGCTAGCTGATATACATACAGTCAAACCTGCCCAAGTCGACCACCCGGGGGACCGGACAAAAGCGGTCGATTTGGACAGGTGGTCGCTGAGAAGAGTATCGACTCAAAACATGCCTGATGCAAAGTATAAATGGTTTCCGTTGTGTTTAATGGCAAAAGCAAGCACACTGCACGCACGCAAAGAAGCGAGGTCTTTAATGTCAAATACAACACGCACACTGTAAATTGTAAATTTAACCCCAAGCTTTTATCGAGTTTTTATACGATACAGTGTTTTAAAGCTCAAGTATTTGTACACTACCGTTTTAGACAGTAAGGGAACTTTGATGCTGTCAGTTAACTACCAAAAAAGCCTTTATGCGTCGCTATGTTCTTGACCTGAAATAACTACGGTGCACCTTTCGAATTCGATGCCCAGTACGTCCCGATAGCGTACTTACCCACGGGTGAATGTATACAGTACAGTTGGACAAAAGCACTCACACGTACAGATCTTCCTTAAAAAGGTATGAGCTACACAGATTTTTCTTAAAAAAGTATGAGGCTATATACGTTTCAGCATTCGTTCACTTTATTATGATATAGATTTTTAAAAAAATTCTATAACAACTAATTATAAATTCGGATTTTCTTACAACGATTTCGGCACAAAATCGCGGTAGTTATCATCAAAAATCGATGAAAACCTCAATTTTGAAAATGATACGGTCGTTATGGGTCCCAATTTGGGCTGGTCGCGGTCGCGTTGGCCAGGTGGTCGTTGAGAAGAGGTGGTCGCTCGGGCAGGTTTGACTGTACTTCCATTGTCCACATCGTATATTAAAATGCTCTACCGAAAATACTTACAACTGCTCGTACAGTTATCGCATGGTTTATCATTATCTCCAAGATAGGACAAGGTGCACCCTACATCTGCTTGGAGGTGAATGATCTAAGCCTGGTTGTACCCCGGTGGAGGGCTGACGTAACCAGGTTGCGCATGCGCGTCTGGGGAGGCGCCCTGCTGCTGTGGAGGCTCGCTCTTCTGTTGCTGATGTTGTTGTTGTTGCGCATGCGCCAGAGTCATAGCCTGGTCCCCAGGACCTGCAGCAGCCATTCCTATAGAAAACACAGTGCCTCTAGATACTTAGCCTGGAAATATCGAGATACTTAGTACATGTATAGAACTAGGGGGGGACACTATTTTGCAAAAATGCAGTTTTTGATGAAATACGCACCTAGAAATATGGAGACGGTCCATCTGAATATGAAAATGTAAAAATTTTGTAAATCTTTAATTGCTAACCCCCCTGTACATACCCCCTGAAGTTTTTAAGTTGACAATGTACTGAGCTAGTATAACGCGCTTAATGCCTTAGAAATTGTACTTTGGCATCCTTGGCACAATATTTGACTTCAAGAGAGATCATTGTGGATATCTGAACCTCCAAATGTATTTCCTAGGTAAATATGGACTATTCCAAAGTTACCCCCATGGCAAAAATGGACTGGTCGGCTAGCTCAAAATTGGATGAAACGGGCTACACTATCATAGAATGGGCAAACATTTGGTCACATATCATTCTCTTCTTTGTGATTGCTGTACAAATTTTGAAATCATGTACGGTAACTAAGGGTAGGTACCGGGACGGTGTGCCGGTGTAAAACAGGTTTTTCGTATTGGACCGGTCCGGAAAAACCTGACCTGAAAAAATTCGGTGGACAGGATGTTGGAGCTATTGGAAAATGAACAGATTATATGATCAGGCATTCACACGTTTTCAGACTTACCTTTACGTCGAATAAAATAACAAGAGTGAAGTATAGTTTAGTATAGTCTGTAGTCATTTCTACCAATTTTTACAGTCAATCGCAAAGAGGCAGTTAGCCTTAAAAGATTTTAAAAGGCCATTGGTAGTCAAATACCCCGCAAAGCAGATTTCTTTCTAGCGAAATGGACCATTTATGTATCACAAGTTTTCACATACTGAATCAGGTTCAGGTCCGGCCCTGGACCTGATCCTCTGGACCTGAACCGGATCTGGATTTTCTGTACCGTCACCCACCCCTATTAGGCACCCCTGTAGTTACATGTAACTTATGTTTTATCCTATCAAGAAATAAATACTTATGCATGTAGGTGGGTGGAAAGTGGTGTTCCAACTGAAAAAATTCAGGTTGCGCACTGCGTTACTTGGATTTAGAATTACGTTGCGCCAACCAAAATGCATTTTCAAATGTGAAGGTGGATATTTAGAGCATTCAGTTGCTGCAGGTAAAAGATACAGCCTTCGGATTTATCTCTAAGGAGAGGTTTTAACAGACAAGGAAAGACGAAGAAGTCTGAAGTGTCTTTGTCTAAGTGGCAACCACAATTACCAATCTGAAGTACAAGGGTACTGAAAAAGAAAAGAGAACCTCTATCGTTTAGACAGTACAGTGGAGAAGGCAGAAAAGGACATTATCTCCTACACTGCACACTCTATACCAGCCAAAGAAGTTGTTTGTTATCGGCTGTCTCCAATATAACGTTAATAGTAGACCTAAAGCACCTCAACGACACTACTTTATGTTCTTTACTGTTATCAGGATCAACATCTCTTTCACATCTACAAACCTGTAATATTTTTGATTTTGTCAATACTTACATCCATTGCACAGGCAGGTTCTCCTAATTGATGCAGCACCAACTTTGTCTTGTCTAAATTTACTTTTCTGTTATCCATTCTGTACATATGTACGTATGGGGTTTACTATTCTTGTTTTATGCGTATGTTTCTTGAGTAGAAGGCTTAATATAAGCAATTTGTGCTTTCTGCCTCATACTCTCAAAATATAAGTGAATATTAGATAAATAAAGGACGCAGGATACCAGAGAGTCTAATAGCTTGGTAGAGAAATGAAGAGGAGCTTAAGAAGCAAGGACTCAATGAGAAAGAGATTGCAAACATTGCTGTTGATTGGAAAAGAGACAAAGACTTACAAATCCTGAAACCAAAGATGGATTTTTAACATCAGCAGCAAAAGTTGATATGTAAGTGTAAAGCTGGCCCAACTCAAGAACACAGCACTGTCACTATCGATAACCACAAAAAATCCATCTGCAACACCCATCTGCGATCAACCTAAAATTGTACTTGAATAATGCAAAAAATATGTTACATTCCATTGACACCATCTACAATGAGTGTAAATTTGACTACGGTTCTTTTGATTCTGTTGTAAATACAGGTACCAATAAAACATTGTTGAAATTCAGTATCGCAGGCATCTTGCTTGCAATGAGAGATATAGTATGTATATGTATAGGGGGAGAGCTTGGGAATAAGTCAACTGCTGCTTTTCTGTCCATACTTCACAACACATATAAAAACACTGGTTTTAAGCTTGGCAAAAAAAAAACTGTGTTTTTGTTACCTTGAAACAATGGTTCTTTTTGAAGTTGCCCAATTCCTTGGCATCCAGTTTCTAAAACTTTTACCACTATTGTTGTGAAGCTTAATACACTTGTAGTTGATCTGGGTACTCTTTATTATTCTCAGCACTTGTCGAATTACTGCCCTGCCGTGACTTCCCTGTTTGGTACCAAATAATGGAAATTCGCCCCAAGACTTGCTGCCCTGTTGCCATGGAAACCAAGATTATTAAGCCAAAACCTGATAGAAAAGTATCTTGGAGTGTAATGTATCATTTAATCACACAAAATGTGCAAAAAGAACTGAAGTAATGTAGTGAGTGCTTGCAGATCCTAGCAACGTCACACAAGTACATGGCGAGGTGGCTATCCAAACTTCAGGGGGTATGTACAGGGGGGTTAGAGTTTTACAATTGCCTAAATTTTGTGATTTCTGTGTTTATATAGATCATCTCCATATTTTAAAATGCGTATTTCAAAAAGTTTGTATTAATGTCCCCCCCTAATAGAACCTCGCTAGTTTATGCGGATATCTATGCATGTATTAGCTGTACACAAATCATAATGATTTCCTCGCGTCGTCTATTGTCTGTTCTAGCAATGCATTCTATTCTATTCCATTTTATTCCATTGAATCCATTTTTTATTCTATTCTATTCTATTCTATTCTATTCTGTTCTGTTCTATTCTATTCTGTTCTATTCTATTCCATTCCACTCCATTCTATCCCATTCCATTCCATTCTATTCTATTCTGTTTTGCTAATACTAGTCTATTGTAGTCTAGTCTACTCTATTCTTTTTTTATTTCATTTGATTTTAGCATCCTCTACATGTTATCTATTCTGTTCCCTAATTCCATTTTACTTCATTGCTTCATCTTCAATAGGTCATTAAAGCTAAGGCCACAACCCGCCGTACGTGCAAATACGTGCTGTCTACGTGCAAAAACGTGGGCAATCTTTTGGGATCCGTAAGTGGTAAGTACCGCCTCCGTGCGAAATCCTTCGGAATCTAGCGGATTTCGGTGCACGCAGAATTTTCTTTGCGTTTGGGCATTCAGGGATTCACCCCCTGTACGAGCCAGAACGGGCAACGCGCGTGCCTTGTACAGCCAATGCGAGTGAGTAAGGAAACCAACCGTACGTAAGCAGCACGTGTAAGTACGGCCTGCATACGGTAACGTGGCAATCGCACTGAGATTGCACGCACAACGTACTTACCACTTGCGCAACGAACGATGCACATAACCGCACAGGGCCAGGCGTGGTGTGCAGACCACATACTTACACATTGCGCAACCGTGCGAGTGGCGTGTGTTGAGACGTAATCCCTCCCTGCTCTTGCCATTCCTTCCCCACGTTTTCAGAAAAACGTGGCGGACGCCCCCCCCCCCCAAAAAAAAATAACGTACGGACAAAAAAACACGTACGGCGGGTTGTGCCCTTAGCTTTAGCCACCACTGCGCATGCCGAACTAGAGTGTGGCTTATTGCTTATAAAGGGCTAGCACTGTCATCAACACCAAAAACAGCACGTCTGTTATGTTGCTATGTTGAATCTAATATGCATCACATACCTTGCTGCACTTCTCCGTGTTGAGGAGGTATGGTGCTACTGATGACGTAGGACGGAGCATGCGCAGAGTGCGCTGGAGCGTAGTTGATGTTTGCAAAGTTCTGCAGCGGCACCAGCCGTCCTCCCTGTCCAACCTCGTGCATGGTCTGATGAAATACAAGTTACAGGATTATCAGTGTTGTTAATAGTACATAAGAAAGAAGAAGATAAATGTGTTGCCAAAGCAGGGCAGAGAAGGAGAACATGAAACGTATACACATAGGCTTCCTCTACATTTTATTACAAATGACAAAGTAAGAATCTTGGACACAGAACCAAATGTTTAAAGAAGAATGAAAGAACATCAGGGCCTTACTTACGACGGGGGCGCCATAAACTTTCTGCAACTTATGATCTACAGATCACCGAGTCACGTGACGGTACAGAGGTCGTGGATTGCTCGGTCATTGACAAAGAATTTGGACAGTTGAAAATGGCTCGATTACAGTGTGCTTCAATTCAATTTTGCTTCAGAGGAAGATAACTGCTTACCTGGTAGGCGTTTCCATTGTTACCATTCCTACAACAGCTGCCCCCCTCCCCACAGCACCCCTTGCACAGCGTGTACGAGCAGACGGCTATGGTGGCGATGGACAGACCCAGCTCAACCAGCGCAAACAGCAGGTTTGCCGCGTCAATGGTGAAACGGGCGATCTGTCACAAAAGTGAGGAATCATTCTTTTTGGTGACTTTTAATTTTTCTCCGTATATGTATGATAATTTCTCGGCCATGAAGTTTGATTTTATTGATTATGTATCATGAAATAGTAATAACATGTAAAAATGGAATTCTGCAAAAGGATTGAACTTCCACACACATACGTAATTAGGATAAAGAAAACAATGTGATTACACCAAAACAACCATGACATCATCATCACTTTGAGTATCAATCACAATTACTCTTATTTGCAGAAATAATGAAGCAAGATGAAGAAAGAAATTTATAAAAACTCTAGATGTTTCACGGAGGTTTCTGAACTTTTGTTTTCATTATGGAAAAGTTGCGCATTCCTGTTTAGTTGACTCAGTAATGGAATGACCTAACGTTATCACCCCTTAGGCGTTGCCAAAAATGAGCTACGTAAGAAATGTAACATCATTATTAGACACACTATACATGTGCTGCTACAGTATTGCGATACTAGGCATAGATGCACTCACGTCAATGTTGGTACAGATATTCTTCTGGGTGTCCCAGTCATAGTAACAGCCTACAGACCCGGGCCACGTGCTCCAGTGTTCACCTTCAATGGCAACAGAGGCCGTCGCGATCCCACAGAACGTCATCAACACGCTCAAACATGACATCACAAGAAGGCCGATGAGCTATAAAGGAGTATTATCAATGTTTATTAATTAGGGTTCGTTGCAATCTTCGCAACACATATTGCTGAGGAAGGAGGCTCGAAAAGCAAGCCTTGGCATCTGTATTGTATTGTATTGCGCTTGTATGACGGTGCCGACACGCATGCCTGCAGGAACCGTTAATTTAAAATGACCGCTCTAGAGCTGGTGCCACTGTCAATCAAATTTGAATGTCGTATGAATGCCCACTGGGGGACTGCAAAAATCGGTTGCTGGTTGGGTAAGACAGTTGGCTACTTAGCAAAGGATCTTAACCATGTAAAATTGTTGGGCTTGTGACTATAGGTGGTTGGCGACGCTATAGTCGGTATCACCCGACAGGTTTCACTGTCAGGAGTTGAATAGCACACTGAATCGGCACTGCTGGAATCGGCTGCATACAACTGGCAAGGCTGCTGAAATGTGGCTGCTAGCCTCAGTTTGGACTACTGGGAGACTACAATGGGAATGTTATTTCACTAGATAGCAGTTGGGGTTGACAATTTATTCATGAGTCAAAAAGCAACGCTGTACTAACTCACCACACATTTGGTGTTCCTGTGGCTTGATACAACTCCCAAAATGCCCGTCACCAGGTACTATATATATAGAGAGAGAAAGAGGTCGACAACGTTACTTATTGGCTGCAGTTAGAAACGGCTCCGTCCCTAAGGTGTCGCCAATATACTATCTCACTGTTTACTAGTAATATGTCTTATGTCTTTGAAACATAGTGGCTACACAGTGACATTTTCCCAATATCATTCTACATAACATTGTAAGTTAAGTCTGTCACGTTGATTTGATGTTGAAATGGTCATTAGTTAGGTGAATGGTCCTTACACAACATTGCCTCATATCCAGGCACGTATCGCTCGCAAGGCTGGATACTATAGATACCATACAAAGAGTCGACTTTTAAAATACTAGGGGTGAGTACTATATTTGTTTGAAGAAAAAGTGGTTGCCCTGATAAACAATGAGGTTTAAAGACCGTATGATACCAAAATGAAAATTCGCAAAATTGCACTTTCTTTTGACATGCAATCCGTTATACATGTAATATGTAACTGCAAGATATTTACATTTGCTTTTAAGGCTTTTAAAAAGTACGTTTTTCGCGAGTTTCCTAACTGGTCACTACGTTCACTTTGACGTCATCGACTCTGAAGAATCATATACATGTTTCAGTGGTGCAATGTTCAATAACAAGAAAACGGTGTAAATTTGGAGCAAGCGCGCACGTGTTTGTCTTAGTATCATTGTTCTTGAATGTAATCAAATGTTTTATTTTTCCTTTGGTGACATAGGTTTATAAAGCGTTTATTAGCATACATTTTTAGGTAAAATAAAGTGTGTCATACCACTAGTCCAGTCCATACTGGCGTCCCAACGGGGAACAAAAACGTCTGTATGACCATGCCGATGATTCCGAAGGTTATCAACAGACCGGCGAAGAAGATCTGGGCCCCTCCAAGGCCCCTGGCGCCGCCTACAACGTACTTCTTCTGCTGGGGACGGGCCCCGCGCTGGTTTGGGGACTCCATAGTGGTTTAGGTACACTCTTGGCTGTTCCAACTGCGAAGAAAATTAATGACTTTATTCCCAAACTCGTATCTCGTTTCTTATGGAGTTTCCATTCACGATATAGTACTCTAAGGTGAAAATTTGTAAGCGGCTACGAAATTAAAATATTGGATATTTTGCTACATTTCTAAATTATTCAATCCAAAATTAGAGAGTTCCACGACCTCATACCTTCGCCAATTGATGTTAGCCTTTTCGAGTGACGTAGCATAGATGTTTGTCATTGGTTGTCATTTGCACAAATTGTATCAGTTGATCATCCCTTTACCCGAATAACACAAGTTCCTCAAGTATGACAGTCTGATATTAGCAAAGAGGGCTAGTCTATGGGAATAATAAAGCTACACGTTTTTACAAGCTAATCAACCCCCTCTAGCGGTATGGAGAACTATTGCCAACGGCCAGCTGATGTAATAACTACTGACGTTGTGCATCGTTGTACTATTGCACACAAGCACACACACGCACACACAATCTGTTTTGTTTATATCGTATTTTGTTTTGGTAAATTGCACATCAATGCCCAATATTTGACGGTAACGTATGCTGCCAGGTAAAGGTCATTTTAACCAAATGCAACGATGTACATGTATTTTTGACGAATTGGTTCATAGTTAATGAATAGTTAGATCAGCAAACATCCGTCTGGTGCAAAGAAACCTTTGTAGCGTACTGGTTCATGGTATTTTTTCTCTCAGACCTTGAATTATTACTTGGTCGACACAATCATTTGAACGAAGCACAGTGTATATTTTACATATTCAGTGAACTCCAACTCTTAGAATATTCCGCTGATATAAAATTTTGCTTGAGAATTCACCTAAAAATATTTTGGTCTTCGCACACATTTCTCATTCAATTTCCAAGCCGCGTAGCACCACAGCTTTCATTAAAGCCCCGGTAACATGCCTGAATCAACTGTGGCATAGCCTCCTGCACTGGGACTTTAACGTTGAAACGTGATAACAATAGCAGCACCTTTTTGGTACGATATAACACAACTTGAAATTGACATAAGCTTGACATTGTTTCAAATCTTCGCAGGTTTAAGAGTGATTAAAATTTGCCTCAGTGATGCCTACAACGCTCTATCAATTGTTAGCAGACTTAAATCTTAGCATGGAAAGTCATATTTGTGAAAGTCATGATCACTGACAATTTAAAAGAGCGGCCTTACCTGGCTTCTATCCCTTAAGGTACTTTGCGAAGTCTGTAACAGGTACGTGACATGCAATACCTTACTTCCGGCCTCATCACATAGTGTAAAGGTGTGTTCCTACGCAGCAGATGTGATATTAAATGCTTTGTATATGTATATGAGAAGACAGATACCACCATATGTCCCACCTTACCTTATATCATGAAACACAGCTTTATGCCATTAAAGGAATTAGGTTATAAACTATTGGCCATTCAATCGTTCGCTACAGGAACTACTTTTTATGAGCACGGATACATTGACCTAATCAGGTTGGAAAGGTCGGTATGAGTTCATTAACCTGTGGGTACATGTGACTTTACATACACACCCACACCAAGTCAACATGTACCAACACGTCACGATGTAACGTTAGTTCACCTTTATCCGTAGGGAAACCTATATCCGTTGTATATAAAAATAGGGTATTTTGGGATCGTTAAGTCGATGGAAGGTACGTTAGACCGTTAAGTCGATGGAAGGTACATTGAAATATTTTGAAAATGATGAAATTTGAAACTCGCGTTGTTGACCTAACATATCTAAATACCCAATTTTTTAAAACAACGAATCTAGGATACCCCACGGATAAAGGTGAACTAGAATTAGTATTTTCCACATTCCATGTTATTTTCATTATAAGTATGAACCCAATAACTGATGCAAGGGTGCGAATTTAAAAAAAAGTTTGGGCAAAAAAGTTGCCTTTATTCTGGAATCTAAGTGGTCCGGAAGGTTGAACAAATGACTGAACATACAGAGTATGGTATGCCGAACAATAGATCCTTCATTTTTGTTCTTTCACATCTTCCTCTATGACCTTGGAATTGGCCTTGCCATTCCATGACATTAGTAAACGTTTTCTATTTTTGTTTGCATTCTACGGCATATCTTTGCTCATTTTGTAGTTGCTTCGTTCGATTTACAGTATGGTTGAATTTTGTGTCTGGAAACGGCCGAAAATTGATGCGCGCGCGGGATGTCATCCATATAATCAAATGAAATGGCCTAACGACTAACCTGAAAGCCAGACTTTTTTTCAAGGCCAACTCCTCAGCGTTAGGAGCCTTCAGAAAATCTTTTCACCGTCCTGGTTTGTGTAGACCCTGGAAACAGTCTGGCTTCCAGGCTAGCTCACAGCGTCTATGCGGGTGGTAAAGATAAACAGGTGGGGACCTAACACTTCATGACGTCACAGGGGTGGAGATAAGGGGTCACGCCAAGGTGAAACGGAGGAGTGAGCAAAGTTCAATAACCTGTTTTCATCACCTTACCGGAAAACCCTTGTCCAGGATTGGTTATTCATCCCATTTTTTAGCCATGAAAAAATTATTTTGCAAACACGTGCTAACTACAAAGAAATGTGTTATACAGTGGAAGCCAGTTAATTGCACGTCGGATAAACACACACTTCGGTCAATTGCACGGAATCCCCAAATCCCGTGGCAGTGCGGTCCAACTGGGTAACTTCACATTATCGATATATGTTATCCCTCCATGTACAATAGTACTTAACTGTACAAACACTAGTCTTAGTAGTTGACAAATGTACTATAATTGTTGTTGTTTTTAATTTAAAAAAAAATAAAACAAAACTTTGTATTATCGCACACGCCGGATAATTGCACGGAATTCGCTGGCAAATTGGATGTGCAATTAAGCGGATTCCACTGTATCAGGGTTTCACATATATAATTAATGCCTGTATGTGGGTTTAGTATCTTTGCAGGTTTGGGGCATTTCTCACTACAACAGACCGCATCGATTGGGGAGATAAATCTGTAGCAGCAGTAACACAGAATAGGTCAATTTTACTGATCTGATTAAATAACCAAGGGGGTGGATAGGTGTAGGGTGAATTGCCATAAAGATTCTTAGTAGGGCATTAGAGTGAATCAAATATTTTTAATAAAAAATATAGTATGTAAACCAGCACAGTATATTGTCAGAAAATGCAATGCAATTTTTATTTGTTTGTGACGGAAACGTAGAAAATTCATCATTTGTTTGCACACACATTGTACTAGAAACCATTCTTCCACATTCTCTTATAGGCTTGCACGTATACATCATTTATCACGTTACTTATTATATATATCAAATACTTGACGATTAGCAGACGATTATTACATACAGTATATAACAAATTGTACATAAATCTGTATTCTTGTTTACATTTAATCGTTCTTCCTTGTAATTGTCTTTCTTTCTGTCTTTTATACCAACATATGCATGTGTTTATGCTAGCCATGCGGTCACAAGTATGTTGAACAGTAAACAAATATGGCCCCGGTGTAAGCGCAGGCTTGTTCTTCATCAGATGATGAATTCATAACGGGATTTATGATTTCGGAGCTAAAATAAGGTGCATGTGCACCCTACATCTGCTTGGAGATGAATGACCTAAGCCTGGTTGTACCCCGGTGGAGGGCTGACGTAACCAGGTTGCGCATGCGCGTCACCCTGCTGCTGTGGAGGCTCGTTCGTCTGTTGCTCATGTTGTTGTTGCGCATGCGCCTGAGTCACATCCTGGTAATTCGCAGCTGCAGCCATTCCTGTAGAAAATACGGTGCTTCTATTGATGGAGACTGAAAATATCAACCTTGTACTTGAGGTGGCTATCTATGCATGTATTGGTTGTGTACTATACAGCGTGGTGTTTTGCTAGGTTTGAAAGCTCATTCAAAACAATACCGTAACTTTGCACAGACTTGTAAAAACAATCATTTTAAGGGATGATAATAAACCTAGCTACATCTATATCTGCATACACGAATAAAACGTTTTGTCATATTTTGTAATATTCTACATATAATGAATATTCTATTCTACGTGTAGTCTGTCCTGTTTCATCATTGCTTCCAATTTCACAAAGGCACCTAGCCCTACTAATAATCACACCAACATGTTCAGTTAAATGTACGCCGTACGCAATGTACCTCATACCTTGCTGCGCATCTCCGTGTTGAGGAGGTATGGTGCTACTGATGACGTAGGACGGAGCATGCGCAGAGTGCCCTGGAGCATAGTTGATGTTTGCAAAGCCCTGCACCGGGACCAGTCGTCCTCCCTGTCCAACCTGGTACATGTTCTGGTGAAATGTCAGTTACCGGGTTGTCAATTACAGATATGGGGAGAGGAAATAAGCCTGGAACCCACACTAGCCAGCTTTCAACTGCCGAAATATATATGTAGAGAGACAAAGAGAGAGAGAATATTCATTCAAACATAGATACAGATGGAGACAGGCAAGCTGAATACTTATATCATTCTACACCTTGAGTGTTTCTAACAGGGCGTCAATTATGGTCTCCGGATTGACATCTTGAAAAGGTGATGGTCACCTGTTATTTCAATTCTTCCACTGAATAAATATTAGTAGATTCTAGAAAAGAAAATAGGATGATTACACTCCACCCCTGGGGTGTTGCCAAAAAATGGGGCAAAACGAGAAGGAGAACTGCTTACCTGGTAGGCGTTTCCAGTGTTACCATTCCTACAGCAGTTGCCCCCCTCCCCACAGCAGCTGCCCCCCTCCCCACAGCACCCCTTGCACAGCGTGTACGAGCAGACGGCTATGGTGGTGATGGACAGACCCAGCTCAACCAGCGCAAACAGCAAGTTCGCAGCGTCGATGGTGAAACGGGCGATCTGTCACAGAACATGACGAATCATTGATAAGTCTATGAAGGTTAGACATCCAGGTGACGTTGAAGAAGAATGATGGATGGCACTCATAATATCCGGAGGTAAATCTCCGTTTTTATCCATTTGTAAAGATTGAATTGTATTTAAATATGACGGATCATTGTTGTTGGTACTTTTGAAACTTTTTCTACGTTACTTACTGAACACTTACTGAACTATGATGTTCAAGTTCTGGTTATTTTTCATTATGGAAAAGACGGGAGCTCACGTTTACGTGATTCCGGAAAAGCAATGATCTAACGCCACCGCCCCTGAGGTGTTGCCAAAATGAGCAAACTAAGAAGGAGAATTGAGAACTACGAAATATTACATCATTATAAAACAATACATGTGTACTGACACAGTGTTGCGATATAGTAGTATAAATATACTTACATCCAAGTTAGTGCACTCATTCTCGCTGTTGTTCCAGTCATAATAACACCCTACAGGACCTGACCAGGTGTTCCAGTGCTCGCCTGCAATGGCGATGGAAGCCGATGCGATCCCACAAAATGTCAGAATCAAACTCAAACAGGACATCACAAGAAATCCGATGATCTGGAAGCACGGCAAAGAAAAAAGGATTAACATTCGACCTTTTTCACAATTTATGTTCGCTACAATGTTAGGGACACATGTTGAGAATTAAAAAAGTATGAGGTTTTAAGATTTAAAAAAATTGTAGAAATATTACTAACTTTATTACAGATCACAAACTATTAAAAGTAGGGAAACAATATATTTCATACCCTGAATTGTTATATTTTGTTACAAAGTTTTAACAAGTACATTAATATACCACAAACACATTGATGAGGCAAGGAAATATACAAGACATGTTTGATATCAGGGTGACTGTTGACAATTCCTTCTTGCTCCTAAATAACGACATACTGACTCACCAGGCATTTGGTGTTCCTGTGGCTTGATACGACTCCCAGAATGCCTGTCACCAGGTACTGTAGAGACCAACAACCGAGTCACTATTTTGGTTGTGTGAAAAACGGCTCCGCCCCTTTGGCGTCAGCAATTACACTTGTTCACCAGTGATACGATGTCTCTCTCTTTGTGAATTTGAACTACGCATAGACGAAGCATTCACTTATATCACAATCTTCCATTGAGATTATAAACAACATCTGCCTTTGTTGTTCACAATGCGTCGCGAAGCTTTATCATCTATGTTGAAATGATAATGATAACTATCTATGATTATCAAACGATAACCGCTCGTTATTTTTCCTTGAACAATGTTGCATTTGTAGCTTTGGTCCACTCCTCACTCACAACACTGGGAATGGAAGCATACAGGGTCCGTACAAGACTCGGTACCATGCTTATTGATCATGAGAACTATATCGAGATTCGGAAGATGATAATCATCACTTTTAAAACACTATCTTTTTCATGTTAACCGTAGGCAATGATTGTCTTGGATAAAATGTACCATACCATTAGTCCAGTCCAGACTGGCGTCCCAGCAAAGTACACGTCTGTTTGCACGACGATTCCGATGATTCCGAAGGTCAGCAACAAACTGGCGAACAAAATCTGGGCCCCTCCGAGGCCCCTGGCGCCGCCTACAACGTACTTCTTCTGTTGGGGACGGGCCCCGCGCTGGTTTGCGGACTCCATGGTGCTCTGATAATATTCTCGGATGTGCCAACTGCATAGAAAATTATTGACTTTATTCACAAACTACTTAATCTACCTGATTCTAATGGAGTTTTATATCACATTATATCAAGGTATACGTACGCCGTGTCGCGTTACATACCTTATTTGAGCCCATGACTTTAAAAATGACCACAATACTTTGTTGGGAATTAAAAATGATTCTTGAATATCTTTGCTATGATTTCATCATAGGTCATTCCTTCTGAAATTAAGACCCTAAGATGACCCTAAGATAACAAAGGAGCGTAGACAGAAGCATAAGAGACTAAAAAAATATGACAGCTTTTCAAGAATCCCAGCATGAAAGAAAACAAAGAAGAAAAAGAATCCAGGCGACATTAAAAGCGGACGAAAAGGAAAAATTACCAATCCCCGCACAAAGAAGTAAAGTTAGCAACCCTCTCTAGAGGTACGCAAAGGAAAAAATTCCATTTACCATCCAATGTCACAACTACCGACTATCAACTGGACGTTGGACGATGTTGCACTGATAAATCCGTACTCCTCTATCGTGTTGTATTTGGTTACTTGTACAAAAGTCCCTCAAAATATTCTCAGTCTTCGGATAAAAAATATGCTGATAGCAGTGAAAGGTTGGGAAGTAATGGTTAATGGATAATCCTAATAAACATGCTACGATGTATTGTTTCGTCTGACCCGTTTGTTAATAGTTAATTAATAGTTGGATCACCAAACACACGTCTGTAACAAAAAATACCACTGTGGCGTTTTGGTTCATTGTATCAGACGACTTTTCTGTCAGTCGTTGAGTTGGCTGAAACAATGAACAAAGCACGGAATATCATTACTATCAGTAGATAGTCAAAGATACACGCATTCCTCCGCTAGCGCTACAGTAAAATCTCACTTGAGTATACCCCTTAACTATTTTTGGTCCACGTACATATTTCTTATTCCAAACCAGGTAATAACGTTAGAGGCGAGAGTTGACACCTTTTGGTACGACGTAAACACATACAACTTGCAGTACAACTTCCCGTTAGCTTGATATTGTTTCAGATCTTCGCAGGACAAGCAGCGTTGAAACTTGGACCGAGTGATGCTTTCAACACTGTACCACTTGTTTAAAAACTCCATTCTTAGCAAAGGCAATTATTATTGTGATACTCATTGTCAATAATACTAAAAGAGCGGCCTTACCTGACTTCCTTCGCTTTTAAGTTACTTGGCGATGTCTGTACCGTGACAGGTGTGTAATGTATACTACCTTACTTCCGGCCTCATCACAAAGTACAAAGGTGTGTTCCTACGCAGCAGATTTTTATAAGAAATAAGGATGGCACCATATGTCCGACATTACCACAAGCACATAGTGGTGTATCATCAAACACAGCTTTATGTCATTGAAGGACTTGTCGGTTGTAAAGAATTGACTATTGACGCGTTCGCTATAAGAACTACTTTTGAGAGCACTGATACATTGACCTGATCAGGTTGGTCAGGTCGATATGAGTTTATTGACATGGGGTACATGTGACTTTTACGTACATGTACGCACCCACACCAAGTCAACATGTACCAACACGTCACGATGTGTACTAACTAACCTGGAAAATAGAGCCTGCACAGGCCTTGTCTCTGCCAGACTCCGGCCTGGCCGAATAGTAATAGGCCTTTGGTCACGTTAGGAATAAAAGTGTAGTAGAAGTTGGCCTAGGAGCCTAGGAGTGAACTGACCGGTCGGCGGATAGCAGGATAGACTACAAAAGACTGACTGAAATTCCATGGCAACTTATTTGTCCCTGTTTGGCCAAATTCTTCTCTTTTTTCATCCAGCTGACACGTCTGCTTGGAGATTCGCATAGGCCAGCTCCTCGGCAAAAGAGACATCAATGCCCAATTAAATTTTGCCTCGGCCCCCATGATGCAGGCCCCGTTTCGGTCTATCTTAGGGGGTTGGGTGGGTGGGGTAGCAAAATTGTATTGGGGGCGTGCATGTTAACCGTAGAGCCGACGAGCTTGGCTTCGAACGGTCTTGCTTCCAGGTTACAGTCAAACCTGCCTATAGCGGCCACTGAAGGGACTGGAGAAATATGGCCACTATAGACAGGTGGCCACTACAGAGAAATGTTGATCATGAGCAAGCTACACATGATTTCAGTTCCCACCAATCTTTCTCACCAAGTAACATTGTCTCGATCGGTAAATTCACCGACAAAGACTTGCACTTTAATGCTCAAGGCATGCATACCTTCTGCTACCGCCAAAATGACCCTGTCAGGAACTCCAAATCCTCGCAAACTACAATTTCAAACTCGGTGCAGGATGACATAAGGCTGCAGTATGGTTGCAATAGGCAGAGTTTCTGTATCAACGGGACCGGAAATCGTGTGGCCGTGGCCGCGTTGGACAGGTGGCCGCTAAGCCTATTTCTTAATCATTACGAATCCAAGGGACCGACAAAAAGTGGCCACTATGGCCAGGTGGCTGCTATGCAAAGGTGGCCGCTAATACAGGTTTGCCTGTATTAGCTAACAGCACCTATGTGCACAATAAAGGTAAACAGGTGGGGACGAACACTTCACAGCCACTCACAGGTAAAGTCAAGGAGTCACATGAATGGGAAACGGAGGAGTGAACAAAGTTCAATAACCTGTTCTTACAGCAACCTGTTTCAATAAAGGATTTAATCATCAAAATGACAGAATGTGAAAACTGTACAACGTATAGCCAGAAAATTCGCCGCAATTGTTCATGGCCTAAACATAAAAGATGAAGCTCATTCATCAAAGAGCACGTGTATGTTTTCATACATATGAAGGACTTCTTGACTACGTATGAACTATCATTTACTTCTCGTTTAGTTTACAATACATCCCAAATTCTATATTCTTTTTTACAGAAAATCTTTTTTTCCTTGATAAGTGCATGCAGGAGCACTCTACATCTGCTTGGAGATGAATGACCTAAGCCTGGTTGTACCCCGGTGGAGGGCTGACGTAACCAGGTTGCGCATGCGCGTCTGGGGTGGCACCCTGCTGCTGTGGAGGCTCGTTCTTCTGTTGCTGCTGCTGTTGCGCATGCGCCAGAGTCATAGCCTGGTCCCCTGTACCTGCAACCATTCCTGAAGTAAACATAGTGTCTCTATTAGCTGAGACTGAAAAGAGCTAGGTTTTAGATTATATGGATATCTATGCATCTATGCATGTATTGGTTGTACACAAGATGAAAGTTTCGAAAGTCATTCAAAAAAGCAAATTGCTGTTTAACGAAAACTGCATCATTTCAAGGAATATGGCAAATTTAACTATGTCTATTATATACCTGCATGCAGGAATAACAGTTCTATTTTGTTGTATTCTACTTATATACTATTATATATTATATTCCATGTGTATTCTATTCTCATTACTTAACAGGACCATCATTGCCTAAGCTATAAATGGACCAAAGAGTGTATCTGATTAACAAAGGTAGCTATCTCTATCATTCACACCAAATTGCCATGTTAGATCCGTGTAGATACATCCCTTACCTTGCTGCACATCTCCGTGTTGAGGAGGTATGGGGCTACTGATGACGTAGGACGGCGCGTTCGCAGTGTGCGCTGGAGCGTAGTTGATGTTTGCAAGGCTGTGCAGCGGAACCAGCCGTCCGCCTGGTGCGACCTCGTGCATGGTCTGGTGAAACGTTATTTACAAGATTGTCAGTCATAAGAATAAATAAAGAGAGAAACGGTCAATTCAAATTATGTTAAGAACACAAAAGAATGAAACTCTATGGTATGACTTTGTGTAGAACCGGGAGAATCACTTACCTGGTAGGAATTCCCTGTGTTGCCATTCACACAACAGCTGCCCCCCTCCCCACAGCACCTGCTGCCCCCCTCCCCACAGCATCCGTTAGACAGTGTGTACGAGCAGACTGCAATGGTGGCGATGGACAGACCCAGCTCAACCAGCGCAAACAGGAGGTTCGCCGCGTCAATCGTGTAACGGGCGATCTGCGAAAAATAATACGACGAACTAAATATAACGGACGACTTTCAAAGTCTTTCTAGATTCATGATTATGACTGACAATTACCAGACCTTTAGGTTCAAGTCTATTACCAATTACATGTTATTCCGTATACGAATCTTGTTTTTTCCATCATCTTCGCATAATTGCTCCACCCCAGAGGTGTTGCAAAAAAATTTTGACTTGAACTTAGAATTATGGAATATGGCATAATTATGGAATATGGCATAATTATGGAATATGTCATAATTGTAAGGCACAGTCTACCTGGCTCCACTCTAGAGATGTTGCCAAAATGACCAAAAACGAAAGGGAGACTTGAACTGAGAATCATGGAATATGGCATCTGTCTACTTGGGAGTCTCTTATCCCAGTGACACAATATGGGAAAGTACAGAGGCACCCACGTCCAGGCCTGAGCAGTGCCAGTGACACTCCCCGGGTCCAGGAAAGTAGTTCCAGTGCTCTCCATCTACGGCGTAGGCGGCTGTTGCGATCCCACAAATCGTCATCAGCACACTCAAGCACGACATGGTAAGAAGGCCGATGAGCTATTTTTAAAGACAAAGAGAAAGTGTTGAGATGCCAACTTTATTACTCAAGGTTTCTTATCATGCGTATCACTCATCTTGGGGAAGGAAAAACGAATGAAATGATGTCAGGTGTTGAATCTCCGTGTTAAATTCGCTGCTGGAATCGGCTACACAAAGAGCTACTGAAAGGACTACTGTCTTCAGTTCAGATGAACGAAGAGATAGTAATATTATGTTTTTACTAAATACTTCAGTCTTTGTATGTCATCCGCCTGTAATTTGCACATGTCACTCCGTTGTGTCCATGGATTATGTTTGTCTATATGTCCTTATATGTTATATATAATATATATGTTATATTGAAGTTTTTTGAACTGTCCTAATATGTTGTGTAACAAATTCAAACAAAACGTTTTCAGATGCAAGCAAACCTGAATCTGAGAGACCAATTCGGAATAATGTACTTTTTGATACATCGAGTACAGGGAAAGTTTGACGATTTCTCTTTATTCAGAGAATAATTAAGTAACGACATAATGACTCACCACACATCTAGTGTTCCTGTGGCTTGATACCACCCCAAGAATGCCTGTCACCAGGTACTGAAAAGGTAAAGAACCAAAATATCAGTTTCTGTGAAAACGGCTCCGCCCCTGAGGCGTCGCCAATTAAATTTGTTCACTATTGATACGAAGTCTCTCTCTCTTGCTATGCCTCACGCAGTAAAGAAACATGTACGTGTGTCATTTTTGAATTGGATTTTAGTAGTATCTGCTTTGTTTCTTTTACCTACAACGCATTAATTTTGATACTTACTGATTTTAATACACATGTATTTGCAGTTAAAAAAAGAAGTATTTTTTTACAAATGTTAACCAGTGACGTTTAGCTCAAAGTGTGTCCTACCACTAGTCCAGTCCAGATAGGAACCCCGGCAAAGTACGCTAGTGTTTGTAAAACCATTCCGATGATTCCGAAGGTCATCAACAGACCAGCGAAGAAGATCTGGGCCCCTCCGAGGCCCCTGGCGCTGCCTACAACGTACTTCTTCTGCTGGGGACGGGACCCGGACTGGTTGGTTGACTCCATAGTGGTTTAGGGACACTCTTGGCTATTCAAACTGCGAAAAAATAATTAGTTTTATCAAAAGCATACTATAATCTACAGACATCATCATTTGTACGAAGGCTGGGATATTTTAAATCCTATTAGGTTCGCAAATATAGGCATTCTCCCGCTACCATAGCACCGCATTGGTCTCCGTGTACATTTCTCATTCTATTCTCCAGTAGTGTAATGCCATGGCTTTACCGTGAAATAATGGCACCCCTTTCTGGTCTAACGTAAACATATACAAAGAACGTACAACTTGTACCTCCGCAAGGTTGACACCAGTTATGCGTGCATCTTGAACGTTCGTAGCTCCAAAATTAGTGACTGAAATTGACATCAGTGATGCTCTATCAATTCTTCGAAGACTTAAATCAAGACACTGTAGGTTCTATTTGTGATATCCGTGGTCAAAAATGGATATAAAGAGCGTCCATACCTGGCTTCCTCCCCTTAAGGTGTTTTGCGATGTCTGTAACAGGTACGTGATATGTACAGTTCTACCTTACCTCCGGCCTCATCACAAAGTGCAAAGGTGTGTTTCTACGCAACAGGTGTGATAACGTATTGCATATAGAATGCAGCGATGTCGCATATGGCCGACTTTACCGTACAGCGGCAAGCGCATAGATTTATGCCATTAAACACAACGAAGTTTGCACTGTATTGACTATTGACGCATTCGATATAGGGACTACTTTTTTCAGAGTACTGATACATTGACCCGATTACCGCAAGGTTCAACAGGTTGTTATGAGTTTATTGACCCGGAGTACGTGTGACTTGTATAAACACGCCCACAAGAAGTCAACATGTGTGTGTTCTACATTTCTTTACAGTTTATGCGCGTCATACACGTATACAGGAGGGGCTTAAGACTTCCTGAAGTCACAGATAACGTTACAGGGTTGCACGGATTTAATAAAATAAGGTGCCCAAGTCGGTTGGGTTCGTAAGTTCAAAGGCTAAAATGTAAAGGTAGTCCCATAGCCTTTTTGAAGCCGTGAAGGCAGTGAGTTGTTATCCACTGTGTCTAGGGCACGGTATTAGAAGGCGGAGCCCAACTCTCTCCTTTCACCGCCTTTCACCTCTCCAACCGAAGTCATGTACCTATTTTTACACCTGGGTGAAGTGAGGAAAGTCTTGTTAACTGCCTTTCCCAAGGACACAACGTATAGTCAAGTAAACTAGCAATCGAACCCTTGCCCTCTCAATCTCACATCCGTTTGTCCATCCACCGGTACTACATGAAGATAGCTTCAAATGTAACGTTTATTTACTATTTCTACATGTTTACATTCATTCGAATTTCATTAAATACGGTCATATGATCAATAACGAAGAAGCATTTTCAAATAAAATTATGATTTAATCATCAAACCTAGTTATCAATATCAAGAAATGTGCTTATTGATTATGTACAATGCACTGGAAGAAAGAAACAATGCCGTTTTTTTTAAACATTAAAGACACGGTCCATTTATCTAAAGACTGTATTACATCACACTGCATACTCCTAGTTTTGTTTTTGGATATACATGTTCCGAAAGTGAACATTTGTGTACAAAACAACGTAAAGATAAGTCTCTAAATGTGTGATACAGCTATGTTTACAAATACACTGCATGGTTACTTCTCGATGACAGTGTCCATTCATGCAGTTTTAAGCATCATATCCACATTCTCCTACAGCAGAGATGAATCTGTGTCGTAGAAACTCCATTATTCAGGAGTGTAACAACGTTGGTCCCTTTGCGTAGGAGAATGACATATCCACTAAATAAGTACTGTACGTACAAAATATCATATAAATTATCATTCAAACTTCATTTAGTTAATGTAAACTCGTTTAGTTAATATAAACTCGTTATGAATAAGATTTGTCAAAAACCTACAGTATGTTGATACTATATTGCTATATTGCTATATTGATTCTTACAAATAGTGATATTATCAATATCACAAGACTACAAATTGTAAAACATATCGTAATTTTTTCTTGCTGAATCTATAGTATTCCCTTGCTGTTCAGTCAGGCCATTGAGTCATATAAAGAACAGCAAGTTTCCTTGTTTCAGTAGCAGGGTATATTTTACAGGGAGGGGTTACTATCCCTTCACCTTAAACATGTTCGAGGCACAACCTCAAACACGGGACCGATATGTTTACATCCCTTCCGAAAGACAGATGTAGCCCCAACCGAGAGGCCCTGCCCAGGATTGAACCTGTGTATTCCAGTTACCAACTAATTAGAACCAACATGAGCTCAACTGTGAGGCTACTACAGGGACACCCCAGTGAATTCAATACAAAAAGAATATATAAGACCGATGCAATGGCCGAGTGAGAAGGTCGTGAGTCAGATCCTCGGCCGAGTCATACCCGGAAAGACTTTAAAAATGGTACATGCTGCTTTCTCTGCTTGGCACTCAGCATTCGAGAGAGAGTATGGAAGTTAAACGCACACCACTACCAGTATCCTGCTGTAGAGATTGCACACAGTTGTGCGGCCCAGGACTACAGAAACGGAGGTGATGGGCGCCGCCCTATGCGCCATCGGGTGCGGGAAGGACTTTGACTTTGACAGAAGGAATCCCCCAGTCTTTTCTTTTGCCCTTTAGTCAATATTATCAATGATGCGAGCCATGTTTTCGCGGATGTACTGAACAGTAAACAAACATGGCCCCGGTGTAAGTACAGGTGTGTCCTTCATGAGCGCGAGTAGTTGTCCACAGAACGGAATGTCGCAATCGTAGCGAGGACTCAGATGCTTGGTGCTGTGCTGACACACCAATCTCGTAACTTCCTTGCACTCCTTACACAGTTTTTTGCGGCATCTGCTGATGTGCAGTAGACGGTAGAGGGCGCTTTCGTCGTCTCCAAGGTACAGATCCAAACTGTTGATGGTCTCAGTCTCAAGCTGGGCAGCCAACAGTGCCTCTTGCATCTATAGTAAAAATGTATAATCAATTGCTCTTATTACACAAGGTTATGTGTTTGGAAACGTTTGCATGTCTGTACGTTTGTATGCGTACATGTATGTACATTGATGATCAGCATAACTCAGGAAGCTATAAAAGGATTGCCATGGAGTTTGGTATGTGGTTTGGTCATGTCATCTCGACGAAATGGTTATATTTTACGCCTTCTGGCAATTCTTTTGGTATTGCAGCAGACAGTTCTATAGAAACCATGGCATAGTCACGATTTTTGGGTGGCTCTTTTGCTTGGAAAGAAATGACGTATCAAACTAAATTTTCTTTCTTTCGAATTGCAGAAGGCATGTTAGTTGCAGACTTTAATAAGTTATGAATGGATAAATGATTTTTGACCCGCAAAAGTTTAACTTTGATGAAGACCAACGTAATGGCATGTTTATTCTGGTTTGCATAATCAATGAGGAAAACCTGTCTTCCAATGTGCTTAATGGTAGGGAATAGCGATCTAATATGCATAATTAATGAGAAAATGGTGCAAATAATAATACCTTAGTGGCAAGTGGTGGCATATTTATGACAATTGTAGGTTAAGGATAGATCAAGGTTAATAGATTATGTAAATGTTAACACTTTGCATAGATAATGAGGAAATGCTCTCTGCTGGAAAGAAAATAGTTACAACATGATTTGGAAAGAGTAACGAGTTAATGCTAATAAAAGACTTAACATTAGGATGTTTATGCTCATCAGATACGTCTTTGCATCTCATTTGCATTATGATGAGGCAAAGGTATGTTAAGGTCATTGAACTCTAGTTGTAGCATTGTTTTTGGCTAGTCGTGACGAAACCATGACAGACATACCATTAAAATTGTGGTTCCGAAGAAATTCATTACATACGTCAACAGTAGGCGGTACCCCTCCCCTTTTTTGGCTCACGTCCAAAAATAACCTTCCAACACCGTAGCCACTACTATTCTCTGTCTTGTAAACAAGTTAAATGCTGCATGACAAATTTCTAGGCCCGAATTCTGCAATATAATTGCGCTCACTGGTTTAATAGGGTCAATAAACCAGATCTTGCCGACAGAAAGATGATGACGCTACAATTACCTGCTATTTGCATTCTTGCATTTTGGTGGCATTTAAACTGCAACCACATACCTACATGCATAGCTGGATTTTTAACGTATAAGAATGCGTTCCAAATGCATTGAACGAATCTTGAGCATGTCGATTGTTATTGGATCACAGCTATGTATCAATTACGTACCCTGGAACTTGCATTGATAGCCTTGCAACTGCCGCATGGTTTAACGTGTTGAGCGAGTTTTGTTATGATACATACGCCCACAGTGCATCGGCGCTGGCTGAAGACCAAAATACAAGCAAATTTAAAGTCAAAACATGTCATTTAGTCAATGTCAAGTATGCAAGGTGATACGTACTTCATTCAGCATGTCGCCTCATGTATCTGTGCCTCCTTATATGGTCAAAAGTCTCGTTCAATCCAAGCAAAATTCTGCAACATCTCGCTACCAATTGTGCAAATGTGAATTTCGTACTGCGCAACAGGCTAGCACGGGGAATCCCCTCCGAGCAAAACCATGATGGTATAAATGATTAGGGGGTAAAGATATAAAAAAAAAAATACAATTTCACGGAAAAAAAAGAATAATCTTTTTCTTCGGTAAAACAAAAAATAAGATAAGAGTAACCTAAGACTCAGTCATATTGTTGAAAATATGCACTACCATTCTGACAAAGGTTTGCATATACACGCGTACTTGAACAGTAATGTTGTCTTCCGGTGCATTCAATCTGGGGTCAATGGCCACGATTACTGGTGTGTAAACATAAAACATGACGTACGTGCACAGTAGGCTGGGATGAAAGGTAACCTTACGGGTGTCAGCTCAGTACGAGTGACAGAGAAAGAATCTTCGAAATCGTAGCACCTGTTAGAGTATTCAACAAGACAATAACGCCTTTGTTTATCTCAGACAAGATTGTTCAAAAGACCATTTGGTCCATTTAAGATATGCAGGCGTCATAACAAACAATTTAGCAAATAAACCATAAAAATATGCAATTTATTTCATAGTCGTAACTTGCACCGGGAGGCTAACAGATTAAACATTGAGCACATTTTGCTACACATGATTGCTCTTCTTTTACGTTCTATTTTAAGCCCCCCTTCACACGAGAGCACGAATGAGCCGGAATGCCGTCCGAATGAAATTTTTTTTCTATTCGTGGCAATTCCTCGCAATTCGTACTGTATTCTAAACATTCGTACTGCGTTCCAGATATTCGTCCCCGTTCTTTTGGCTGGCTCGAAAGTTTTTGACATGTCAAAAACTGTCGAGGTGCATTCGAAGTGTAGAAATATCGAATGGCATTCCAAATGGATTCTAAGTGGATTCTAACTAGTCTAACTGCAGTCTGACCGCATTCTGTGGCATTCCAACATGATTCGAAATGTTTTTATCTCATTCGAAGGAGAACCGAAAAGGCAAGCCACTTCGAATCCTGCCCGAATGTAGGCAAAAGAATATCTCGAATGCAGTAAGAATTTCCAGAATACACTACGAATTCCCAGGAATAGAAAAGAATTTTCATTCTGACGGCATTCTGGCTCATTCTTTCTCGTATGAAGGGGATATCAAGTCCATTTGGAACCCCCGCTCGGAATGGCCCCGAATGTGTTACGAATTTTGCAAATACTTCATTCCAACTGATTCGGCTTGATTCCTGCTAATTCGATTTCCGTGTGAAGGCCCTATTAAGAGCGTCAAAAAGGCGGAAACGTGTTCAGCAAAAGATAGCCCAAAAGGTAGACATTGCGTCATAGCCCAACAAAGTGTTCGCGTTGTGTACATAGTAGTTCTCGTTGCGTAGATATCACGAATGTACATAAAAATGCACACAATCTTAGTCTTCACACAAGGACATATGATTGACTATGACTACAAGAAATCAAAGATCTCATATCTCCATTGAATATTTTTGTGAATTTTTTGTTTTGTTCATTATTGTCAATTTTCCACTGGCTCTTAAGTAGCAACAGGCATGCATATAGCAAGGAATTGAAGACAGGAAATGAGACAACCTTTGATAACCTTTTCAGGGACCTTTGACCTAACTTCCTGCCAGTATCTCTGGCATGCCTACCATGTGGAAACCAGCCTCTACTACATTTAGATATATAACTACGAACACACACACACAAACACACACACACAGACACAAACACACACATCGTACACAGAGGTGATAAAATGATCAGCACATTCTGGGTTTGTATTGAGGAGGGTTTATTGGTATTCCTATCAAATATACACTAAATCACCACCAAGACCATATTAGGGCAAGAGGAGCGGAGAAGATACAAACCGTTAATATCGGGAACCAAATTCTCCTGGACAATTTTGGCGACGCCTCAGGGACAAGCCAAATGGCATATTATTTCCCCTTTTCCACAAAAAACATTAAATTTTTTTTGTCAACAAAAATGGCACATTTGCATAGCAGCAGCGCATTTTATGTTCTTCTTAATTGCATAGACTGTGTACTTTTCCCAGGCATGGGACCTCTCATGAACTGAATATATTTTGTTTTGAGTAGACATTTGTCCTTGAGAATTTGACCCCTTTGTTGTAGCCGCATAATAACCAGCAAACAAAGATGGAGGCACACTGCAATAATCTATATGATCATCATTCTGATATTGACAAGCATGTTTGATTTTTTTTTCATACACACATGACAAACACACATTCTTTTTGAATAGATTTACATTTTTAGTCACACTGAGCTTCTAGGATGCTTTGATATGTTGTTTAAGCCCTTCTTAGCTGATATCCTTTGATAGTTGTAAAAAATATACAATCTTTTTTCATATTTGATACCTCTATTCTCGTAACACAAGGACTGTTACAGTAGTACTTAGCTGCATATGTTTTGTTCTCATTACATACATAGAAATGTCAACTGAAATGTGCCATTACTGCAATAGCGCAAACTTTTATCTTAAAAAAAGAGCTGTTATTAAGTTTGGATGATGATATTTCACTGAAGAAACCCTTATTTTCACAAACACAAGGTAATTACATTGTATATGACATTGTCCTTGTTTTCACCTATAATAAATTCCTTTTTTTTTTATTACAAGAATTGACACTGCATTAATAACTACTGTATATTTGTAAGACATATTTCACTTGGACCAGCAATTCTCAATGCATGTATTTCTGTTGGCAAACATTCCTCACAAAATATGTACATCTGAGTAAAAGAACAATTCTCTGTTAGCTTAATCAACAAAATAAACGAAATACAGAGAAACTTCTTGGAAAACAAAAATTAAAAGCAGCAAATAAGGAAAAAAATGGAATCTCATCGGCAAAAACATAAAAATTACATGTCATTCTACGGTATGAGGTTATGGAATTGTGCAATGTCTACTGTGCAGAAAGTAACCTTTGTGAATTTCTTAACACATCATACAATTATTGTGATGTCGAATTCAATCTAGGATAGACAAAGCACAAAAATAAAAGAAAATTGGAACATTTGGCTGCACCTAAAACACACTTTTACTGAAAAAAGATTCCTGACAAGTACATAATCTTTTTTGTTGTTGAAAGTATTCACAACTGAACTGAGGTAAAATATAACACTGTAGAAAGGTTCTGCCAGCAAAACTGGTCACTAAGCTGAGAAGTGATTGGTTGCTTTGAAATATGCATGCATGGATCCCATTGGCTGGGCTCACAGGTGATGGATGTAGAAGGATGGATCTCATTGGTTGGTTTGTACTGCTGGCTTGTTATGATTGGCTACTCCACTGGATCAATGATGAGTGGTGCGATGTACTCGGAGTGACGAATCCCAAAGGAGAATTGTGGGTACTGCAACTTGTGCATGATCACCTGTGACATTGGTAAAATAAGAATTTTAAACAACAAGAAATCAACTTTAAGTTATTGCAATGTTTTGATTTTTTAACGAGAGGCACTAGCTGTCCTTGTCAACTTTCTAATGTAACACAGTCTGCATGCAAGACTATTGAACTAAAATCATAGTTGATCAGCTGTTTGAAAATATCTACAAATTCATAATCATGCAGTGATTGTATTGACAGGTTTCCCTACTAAGGGTCAGTGGTCACATACGTTGTGTGATCGCCATACGATTGCAAACTGAAGACATTTTTAAGATAGCCATCCATGTGTCCTGAAAAACTCAGCTGTCTTGTTACAGAAAAGGTTGTTTCTTTTAGATCCTTGTCAATGTTTTTTTCTGTCCCAGTCTCTTTTAATATTCTACAGCGTTGACATTACACGACGACCAATGACGCAACATATGTGACCATGTCTGTGGCTTTAAGCATTGCAGTGTGCTACAATAGCAATGGATGTGCAGGGTACAGAAAACTCTCTCTGAAAGTGGAAAGAATTCAAGTTATAATCATGCAGGACAGCATTGACAGAACCATAACTGAATCAGTCGCTGACAGTTGACAGGACAAGCAGGTCACAATATACAGTTGAAGACGGTCATGTATCATGGAAGATCATTGAGTTACAGATCACATTGTTGCAGCTTATGTTTATAAATATCACTAACTTCTACTGTGCCATCTTTCAAAACTTCTTTCAGCATTTAATTCTATCAAAGATGAAGCCATGCACTGTACTAGCACTCTAGGCTCCGGATAAAGTACACACACGCTTGAATGAATGTTTGACACTTTTTGAAGAAATTAATAAAAGTCTTTCAAAGTTTTCTCTGTACTTGTGATTCATTCAGTCATTTATGAAGCCATACAATTACCGGTAAGATCATATGCATTTTTACAAATTCAAGAGCTTGTGGTGACAGTTGAGATGACAGATTTAGGAATGGCTGGAAGTCAAAAACATTCAGGAAAGTGTGTACTACGTAGTTTGTTTGCACCAAGCTACTCTCTTGGTAACAGCTAGTATTGCAGGTGGCAAAGCAAGCTGTGATCGTCATGTAGAAGATCTGAAAGGTACCGTACATCTATTAGACCATGATAGGACATTTGTATTGAGAATGGCGGACTCCGAAATAGAAGCCGGGAGATTTTCTGTGAAGGTTAACCTGAGAGGAAAAGTACAACACATCGACATGGAGTAAGAAGACAAGTTAAAGGACGTCAACAGTGAAGAGGTCAAGTTCAACAAACATATTCTTCAGAGGAGAGGGGGAACATAGTGATTATTCTATCAAGATTCATTTGAATAAACATATTCTTCTGAGGGGGGAACAGTGTGATCATTCTATCAAGATTCATTTGAAGGACAGAAAGGGGTTGCTATATATAAGTCACGGTAGAGACTGCATTATGGCAAAATCATTGATTCTACTGGTTGAGATTGTGATCAGAGGTTCTGTTGATATGATACTAGGAATGTTAGTGTTCTCTCATTTTTCTCAGCTCCGTGTAATTCCTAAATTTCAAATCAATCCATGAGCTTATGTGAGATGAATTGAAGTTGAAAAGTTCTGTCTTTTATGGGAATTTCTTAAAATTTGTCCTTTTAGGGAATTCGTTAAAGTTAGAGACTCCAATTGGCATTTCCACAAGAAAAAACAGGCAATTCTGTCAGAATTGCAATCTCTACCGTGGCGTATGACTTTTTGAAACAAATTATATCATCATTGAATGTGAAGATGACAGTTGAAGCATTTTTGCTAGATATAGAAGGAAATGTTCATGCAAAAGCTGAAAGAAAACAGATACACACAAAGCATTCTTGATCAATGAGTGTGTGTGTGTGTGTCTGTGTGTGTGAGTGAGTGTGTGTGTGTGTGTGTGTGTTTGTGTTTGAGTGTGCACAGAGACCTCTGAAGCTGATGACTTAGGAAGCTAGAAGTAGGAAATAAAGTTTGATTATTTGAGATTCTGGCAGGACAGGACTGCAGTTGTAAGCTTCAATACAGAGCCGTCGCCTACATAAATAAATAACGTAAATAAACAAACAAAAAGAAAAATAAACATGTTCTACCCGTGCTTACACAAACGCCATGAGTTAGTAGGAGGGGTCAACGATGAGAGGTGCTATGTATTCGGAGTGCCGAATTCCGAATGAAAATTCTGGCTGCTTTCTCTTTGCGTTTTGATACACCTGTGATAAAAAATAACAATAAAAGAAGACAAATAGATCAAATCTTTGTTGCAAGCAATCATTATCTGAGAAAGAAGAAACAAAGAATCATGTGAGATGTCATTATCAAATGTTTTGTTACCATTTATACTATTAGGTTTCTTTATTTATGTAATTAAAAGAGCCATTAAATTATTCTTACAGTTGAGTTGTAACTTTATTTGTACGGAACATCCCAACTTCCACAAGATTTTACAACTCCAAACTCCTTTATATGCCGTTTGTCTTAAATGTTAGCAAACCGTGCATGCTGACAAATCAATCAGATTACAATTAAAGTGGAATGAGACCCTTAAAAATTTAATTTTAAGATCTGCATTATTGTATCAAGTACTCACAGCAAAAAAAGATCAAATTTTACTATTTCAAAGCTTTTTCTTTAACTATCACGTCAATGGATTGTTAAATCTTACTTTTTGAGACTCTGTATTGTATTATATAGCTTCTACTTATGGGACTCTCAACTTCAGTACTGTAACCAGGAGATATTCTATGTAAGAACTTGGATAATGAATATACAACAAGTGTACCTTTTCTGGGCTGTGTGCACCAGGGCCCGGTTTTTTGGTGGTGTCTCCAGGCATCTGGTTCCTCCCGGTCATCGAGTAGAGCGGAGCTCGGCCACGGTTGATGTTGGGGTCCGTTACTCTATATGTGCCCGGTCCAGGGGTCTGTGGAGTAGAGAATTGATCGTGTGATGTTCATGTGATGTTCATGTGATGATCATGCACCTTCAGTGTGACAATGAAGAGAGCCAATGGTAGCTCCTACATTTGAGTTTTACAGGCTTTGGTTTTACAGTATCATTCCTTCATTTTATAATGTGTTTAAAAAAAATTCATAGGGTATGTGAGTGGACAGATGTATATAATTTTCTAGCCATTCATTCAACCCTTAAACATGCTTTTGAGTCACTGAATCATCTAAAGGCATAATTTTTAAATGTTGAGTTTTGAAATTTGTTATGGCTCTTCAAATATAAAGACAATCGAAAGATACCTACGAAAGATACCTACGACAGTATCATTCCTTCATTCTTTCATTCATCTGGTCATTCATTCATTCACACACTCATTCATGCATTAATTAGATTCATACATACACTCATGCATTCATTAATTAGGTACCTTCTTGGATATTCTATGCTGACCTCTGATCTCTCACGTTCACTTTAAGTTACCTTGGTTGATTTTGTTCCCTTTCTGTTCACTAATTCGGTAATTGTATAAGCTTTGTTGCTTATGTTCCATTTTACTACATATGAATTGTTACGGACTCCAGGAAGAATAGTGGTACAATGTATATCACGAATGGAGATCCAAATAAAACAAACAAACAAACAAACAAACAAACCTTCTGTAAGTCCTCGTGGAAGCTACCAATCTTCTGTCGGCTGGTCAGTGAATAGTTTGGTGCTGACGTCTTTCCGACAGCCTTTGGTCCGACCACCGCTGGCAGGGAGTACGCGTTGGGCGCGGGCGTGTTGTCGAACTTGAAGCCTCGCGTTCGGGAGGCGAGAGAGTACGCCGGGGCCGTACGAGACGCAGAGCGGCCAGATTTCTCTGGAGCGTATGCACCTAAAATGGATGATATAGATACAGATAGTGAAGATACTGCATTGAAGGCAAGCAGTGTAATAATCATGCATATTTCAGCACCAAGGAGAGCACCGCTAGAGTTTTTTGACATTTTATAAGAAATAGTTGTATTACCAATCTATTTCTTGTACAATGTAATTTTTACAATCCAGAAGTACCAGGAAAGGTGATATTCAGAGCTTAAATATCATGTAAAATTCCTGATCTAAAAATGGGACTATCAAGTGACCATCTTGCAACAATCATGACATGAGCATGTGATAGACATGTGATGATCATGTGACAATCATGTGATGATCATGTGACAGTCATGTGATGATCACCTGGGCCAGGGGTGCTGAACATGGTGATGTCCTTAGGCCGGCTGTACAGGGAGTAGTGGGGGGTCCCATCCTTCCCCTGACGCAGGATGTTGGACGGCACGAGGTAGCCTGGTCCCGGGCTACAGTCGTTGCTGTACTTGTTGTGTCGGACTCCGAAGCTGTACGCCGGAGCCAGCTTACGCGTCGGGTCGTGTTTCTTTGCACCTGTAGCAAAAGTCTGGGTGTGTCCTGATAGGGCATCACGCAGGGGGAAGGGTGGGGGGATGACAGGGTTCTCTTGTGGAATCTGATATCTCTACACTATGATATTCACAAAGGACTGAAGATAGTCCTGTGTTTGGTGCCTTCACTAACTGTTGTTGTGTTTTATCAAACCATGACATTGCACAATGCAAGATAAATAGTTTTACATGCAAATCATGGCATCCCAATATCTAACAATCACAATCAGATATATACTCAACCTGTTGTATCACATAATGCTCTGGAACATGACCTGTACAGAGATATACTGACTTTTATTACTACATTGTATATACGGATATAGGATATACACCACGGATAAATGTGAACTAGCGTTACACTTACAGTCAAACCAGTACAAGTGACCGCCCCTACATAAAACCTGATATGAACACTTTTTGGTGTTTTTTCTATGAACACAAACATTCCAAACCCTGTCCACATAGAACTGATTTTTTTGGTCCCAAATGGTCTTCTTGCGATGGTTTGACTGTACAAACATGTAATGCTAGTTCACCTTTATCCGCAGGGTAATCTATATCCATTGTATTAAAAAACAGGGTATATCAACACTATATGTATATATATTGGGATGTCAAGTCTTAGGACGGTGGTTTCAAAATACATGCACAACATTTTGAAATTATTAGTTTGACTCGATACTTCTAATACCCTGTTTGCCAATACAGCGGATATAAGTTACCCGGCGGACAAAGGTAAACTTGCATTACATGAGAACACCCTGCTAAACTTGTTCTCGACCCTCCCCTGACCGACCTGTACTGCCGGGCACCATATACTTGGGTCCGGGGCTGTGATACATGGCCGCGATCGGCCCCCGCGGGCGGGTTGGCTGCCAGTTGGATCCCATGGTTCTCCTTCAATCTGTGTCAGCTCAGTTCTGAGCAATTCTGTAACGACAAAAAAATCCTTGTATGAATATAGGTAAGTAGGCAGGTGGGTGTGAATCAGGGTTCTAGCCAGCATCCGTCCTTCCGTCCTTTGACGGAATTTCGCTGCTGGGGATGGACAAAAATTTTGCCGATTCCATCCTCTGTCATGGACAACAAGCTGTATATAAAAATATCAATTGAACAAAGTTGAGTCTACATTTTTGGTACCAGCAAAATTTGCCCCTCACACCTGCATCGGCTGCATATAGCGGTGAGAAGCAGAACTCCAGTTAGAAGGTCTGACGAAGGTGTCTGAGAAACATAAGCAATGTAAGTACCTGCCGGTTGTGTAAAAAGAATTCTCCTATATTCAGCATTTCAAAAGATCTACATTTAAGAATTAAACCCGGGGGAGCATACCTCGGACCCCCTAGGATTGCTGCACCTTCGACAGGATTTCCATTCAAAATCCAGGGGATGGAAAAAAAATTCAGGCTGACTAGAACACTGGTGTGAATATACAAAGTGTTCTACCCACAGGACAGAGACATCTGGAAGTTTGCCATCAATACAAGACATCTATATCTCAAGTCATACATAAGATGGATAGGACATTTTAGCTTAAGTCCCCCTGGGTCTTGAGGAGTTAAATTGAGGTCACACATTGTGGCACAATTCTTAAGGATTTCCGTTGGGAGTTAAGTGGCACAGTTTTTGCCTTTGTTCAAGGTATTGCCCCGACAATCGTTCACACAAATTGGAATCAAATTAGTTCTACTTGGCTTGTCATTATCTAAAGTATGGAGAATCTGATTTTTTATATAATAGGAGCTATTGTCATGATGAAAAACGTTTCATGAGTAAAGCAATTACTGTAAATCCTGAAATATTTGCTGTGGTCACGGAAAATCATAACATTGCAAATATGCCTTTCCATTGTATCACTTTTCTACTAGAGAATTGTTAAAACTGCAATTACAAAGATGCAGCAAAAAACTCCATTCCCTTCCAACTACAAAAATCTTAAAAATAATTGCATTTCTAGAACTTATTAGAGGCTTTTTACTGAAAATACAGAATACTGTAAATGCAGATTCTGAAATGTTTGTGGTGGTTTTGGTTTTCTGTTATAGTATTAGACTACAGTCTATGGCGCTACAGCAAAACAAAGTGACCGCGAACACACCATTTTCCCGCTACAGCGAAAGTAATTCCCCGCAAACTTAAGTGCATGTACAGTAGCTACAAATTTGTTCCTGTCCTTGGTGCTGAACTCAAAATACCTGATTGACAAAGAAATAAGACACCAAAGCTTTCAAGAACTAAATGCCTACCTTGAAGTTCAGACAGTCAAACTTATGCAAAATGATTCAGACTTTTCTTTCCTGTACTGTCCTCAAACAGAATCACTATGGCAACAACCCCACCTTCACTGGGTGTGGTTTCATCCCAAGGGACTGACTTATAAAAAATTCATGACAATAAATGGTAGAAGAAAGGGGTGATTTGTATTGGTGTCAGAGAGGAAATGGAATGAGGAAGGGACAACAATAGACTAGCTTGTTATGGTAACAGTTGTCCCACTTTTACCGGAAGTATTGTCACGTTTTACGAGTCCTTGACACTGACCACTGTTATTGAATACTGTAGTATTGAAAACCTTTGCAAACATTTCATAACAGAAAATTTTGCGGTTTCGTTTAATATTTCTACACTATTCTGGGGACAAGTATCTCACTGAAATAAAAAAAAACCTTTTCTTTGAAAAAATTAAATGATTCTACAGTACCTGTGTTTTATCAGCTATAGAAATTTAGTCGATTAACACTACTTCACCTTTATTCGCAGGGTAACCTATATCCGTTGTTTTTTAAGACAAAGTATTTACGGATCAGCTCAATGGATGGTGGTTTCAAACTGTACAATTTGAAAATACTACAATTTGAAACCACAGTCTGGCAACTTGACATCCCTAAAATACCATGTTAAAAAACAAGCAATGGATAAAGGTCACCCCGTGGATAAAGGTGAACAAGCGTTAAGAAACATTGTATATACTAGTGTTGTTTCATGGAGTCTTGGCTTAGATTACTTCCTTCTAAAAAACCAAATCCAGTGAACAGAAAGCCTGACATTTTTCCAGAATATGGTTTACTTTAAATGCAGAAACTTTCGCGGTGGTTTAATCTTCGAGTTTTTTGCGGTTGCCACTTCACCACGAACTTAAACCCACTGCGAACATTTTTCCATGGCAGTATGAGACTACAGTGCATGGTGCTATCGCAAACTTAAAACCACCGCAAATGTCCCCTTTCCCACTACCGCAAAATGTCTTTCCCGCTACGGCAAAATTAAATCCCTACAAACCTAAAGGCATTTACAGTATTTCGCCCTAATCTATCAATGTTATAATAATTAGAACATTTGGTTCTTAGGATTCATGCAATACCAAACATGCCCACTAGGTGTCTCTATATAACCTTGGTGTACCACCCTGTCACAGATCACCTGTGTTTCCCGGACAACCAGGTAAACCAAATAAAGCAGGTGTTAGTAGTGCTGAACAGGTGCAACAACAGGTGTTCTGTCCAGATATATCTAGTACAACCGTCTCTTTCACCCTGAGATTGTGTACGATACCTCTTGGCTATCTCCGAAATCTAAAAACCGCTCTAAGCTTTTATGCTTGCTTTGTCATTCTGACAATCCACTAAGGCAAGCATTGTGGTAAGAAATACCTAACAAATCACTAAGATTTACCCATCCAAGAATTGAAACAAACCATTCTGCACTTTTTCATAAAAACAGACTTGCAAAAAAAGACCATTTCGTAAATATGCAATATCAGTTTATAGCAAAGAGGTGGAATTTTGCAACATTTTCTTCATGTTTTTCTTTGTTCAAAGAATCTGCTCCCAGTCAATACTGACAAAGGGTCTTTCTGTATGGCCTTGTCAAGGCTTAGGCGTTCAGTCAGGTGAAAAATGGCACCGTGCTATCAGTAGGATAGGTCAACTAGTTAGAGCCTGTCGGTTTGATGTTTTGGTGCTATGGAGCCCATGTCATGAGCAAATAAGTAAATTAAATGTGCCTAGAAACATCTAGGTACAGGAATGTTTCTCTATTGTCTATGAATCGATTTCTAAGATTTCTAAATATTTGAAAATTGCTGGAGTCTTTTTTTAGCAAGAATTCTTATCAAAAGTAAACTTTAGAATTAGCAAACAATTCTCAAGTTGCGGGTTCCAAATGTTGTTCTAGAATTTGTATATGCTTTCTCAAATAATGCTAGCATTATATGATAGGTTATGCATAGGAAGTTGTTCAGATATTCCTAAAACATGAAAAACTGAATTCGATACACAGATAATAGTCAGAACATTTTTCCGACAAAGGAACATTTACTATTTTTTGCCTGAGGAACTTAAGAAAACTTAATACATTTGTATATGATTATTCAATTGTTATCTCAATCAACGTTACCCCCTGCTAGTACTGAATGGATAACTTATTGTTTGAGGTTTTTAAGCCGATACGTATTGACCAATGCTGATAGTGGTGGGTGATGATATCAGTACTTTGGAATGTCTCTATGTTGACTCAACAGTGACTGCGTGGGTTTCAGGGACACTGGTTGAGGAAATGTGATTTAGAAAAGTGTGGGGTGGGGGGCATTACATACACCCCCATAAAAAGTCTAGGGTTGGCAGGTTTTTTTAGGGTAGGTTGGGAACAGGAAACACAACTTTTTTTTTTCCAAGGCCTTATGGGTTGGTATAGACCGATCTGTATTTTATGGTATCACACAAGCCTCCACGTACATGTATATTACATGGGCTGCCATAGAATAATCTATAATTGACAATATTACAATCATAAATTATTCTGTGTGTTCATAAACTTTAACTTTTTACAGTCCTCGTCAATTGTGCATTACATTTATGATTTTATGGCATTTTTGGGTGCAGTTTAGATTCTTATGCAAGCAATTGCCAGGTATTTATTGCTTTTATGAGTTTATACCAAGAGCCTTTTGCATCAATGTAATGATGTCCAGAATTCAGATGGCTTATTAGGCTTGAGGTAAAACTAAAAGGGCATGCTGCCCCCTCTATTCTTAAAGACCGATTTGTTTTGATTGGTTCAAATACTTGCCACCCTTTGTGTGTCTTTGTTTTTCTTCCAGTGGGCAGTACAGTGGGTGGAGGGTTTATTTTCATAACAAGGAGAGCGCAAACTAATACGAAACCACAGGTCTGTACATAACATGTGGGGTTTGTTGTTAGGCGGTCGTCATAATGGTTGCTATGGACTTTTTGAGCCTTGACTCTTTCTTTCATGCTTTCTGAGACTTATTTGAGTTTACAGAATCATTGAAGGAGTAACACACCAATTTGTTAAGGTATACAAAAGGTGTTGAACCAGACTTTAAGGTTTGATCCACTCTCACTGGGATGGACCCTCAATCTTTTTGATACTCAACTTGTGCTCATAGTGTACTATGTACCTCAAACTATCAGGAAAAAGCGAAAAAGTACCGCCGTAACACCATGATTTTTTTCCCCTTAGATAATTTGACGTCAGATCACTCCACCTAAAAATGCAATTAGTACTTGGTTGAGATTACAAAGCTGAATTTTAAAACCCACTTCATGCCTTTTGTACGTAGGTATGGGTGAGGTTGTTTCTATAGCAGAGTGTTCTAATGTGTGCCAGTGCATGGGTAGGAGCCACTTGAGACTAGGTGTTGTTTTTCAGCAGTGCACTTGGCTTTTGCACCAAGTTTACGGTGAGTATTAGAGTCAGGAATAGAATTTTTATAATGGATACAGAGAGGGTATCTTCCAACCACAACCCAGAAACTTTTAGAGTGCAAGAGACAAACAAATTGTTTCTTTCAACCAACTTATAAATTCCATCTAGATTGTGATGATCTATCAACTATAGTTGATACTAGAGTATATGAAAGAAAATATAAAACCACATTTTAAAGAGCTTTTTTTGTCCATACAAAATTGAATTGAATCAAAGTTAAAACAAAATTAAGTAACACTTGCAATATCTATTCCCCTGTACTGTAAACGATTGAAATGTGCGCAGTATTTTCTTTTAAATTCCCATTTTTTCATCACCCTTAAGAATATGATAATGCAAAATGTGCGCTTTCAGTGTATTACTAAGAAAATTTACTGTACTGCAGAATGCAGCGAAGGCCCCATTTTTGCTCCTACAGTGTAATAAAACCACTGCAAATGTACATGAGTTTACAGTATCGAGTATTTCACAACTGTCATGGTTAATTGCTACCAAAAGATCAATTGTCGTACATTTCAACAAAGAACCATAAATCTGCATCGCTGACAAATGCTACAAATAATCCCAGTTAATCCAGCCTTACTTAAAGGTTACACACGTTACTCAAACAGCCACAATGGCGGGAGTGTTTGCTGTGGCCATAGACTCCGCCTCCATGACAGTTACTTGGCTACCAGTGGTGACGCTCCAATAAACCGGGGTAAACTTTAGATCTCTGAAGGTTTTACACAGTCTGTAGGACTATTTTTCTATCATGAGTCTTTATACAAAAGACTTAATGAATTAACTATGCTGGAATTGGGAATGTTATAGGGGGTCAGCAGGGCTGTCTGAAAGACCTGTCCTTCTGTCCAGGGATCAGGAAATTTGCTTGTTGGGACAATGATTTTACCCCATTCGTCCCCAAATTACATGAGACTGTTGAAAATGCACTTTCATAAGCTTAAGATGACATGTTTAACCAAAAAATGGGCTTCCAAACAATGGGACAGGATAAGAATTAAGCTGGAGACACCTGAGGGAGTGTATAGTCTATAGTGTATGTGGTAAATACATTGTGTTTTTTTTATGTTTCTGTCTGCTTTGTCCAACCAAGTTCATAGGGGACAAAATATGTACATGGGGTGAATGGGGAGCAACACTTGATTCAGGAAGGCAGTGGCTACACATACACATGTATGTATAACATTAAATTCAATTACTTTACACTAAACCTGGGCGTCCATTACCTATACACAGAATACAAAGATTACTCTGCAGTCCAGCTACGAATCAGCTGGCATTAAGATGGCCAAATACAAGTAAAAGGGTATGCTCTATACAAGTAGTGAGTAAAATAGAAATCACTTCTTCTACAATATACACAATTGCTCTGTACACTAAAAGATAAGTCCATCAACAACTACAAATCTTCCAGTTTCACAACATTACAAGAAATCATTGACACAGCAAGTACTTGTTTAGCTCCACCGTAAACTATATACTCTGCCCTTCCAATACCCTTTATCATAGGAGCTTCATGTTATGAAAACATTGTTGCGAGCGTCGCAAATGTTTAGAAGTTCACTCTGTACAAGTTGTACAGTATGGTAACAACTAACAAACACATAGCTTAGGTATATCCATTACAAGCTTGTAAATAAATCACAAAGGGTTTTACTTCAAGCAAACCAGCTGAAGATGCGACACTTTGAACCTGTTATAAACACTCATTGTAGCTATTAGTTGACATAACATAGAAAAACATAGAGATGAGTCGATAGCTACATGGTAGCAACATAACACATTTTTGCAGTTCAGATCAAACTTTTGTTCTAAGAAACAAAAATCATTAAACATTTTCATGCAAAAGCTCAAAAGATACAGTATTCTCTTTTTTATGCAGTTGAAGCATGCTGTCAAGTTACACAACTGTTTGTGATTAAAAACTTTTTACATTTTAATCTTAACATGTAATGTTTTAATCTTCTCAATACAATTTCCTAAATTTTTCATGTCTACGATACCATTCCCAAAACTGCAAAAGATCCAGGTTGGGTCATAATCTTATTCAGCAGAAACTTATGGACTTGACATTATTTACAACATGTTTATTGTTTTCATGAGTACCATTTACAAAAAGGAAAATTATAGAAACAACTCCTAACAAGTTCTAAATCAAAATTTTGAACACAGAATATGTGAGAGGGCTTCGAACAAAGGTTGACCATCTTAGTAAAATTTTAAGTTATTCTTAAACAACGAATTCTGATGTTTTCTCCTCTAAACACGTAATATTTGGAATAATTAATATCACTAGTAAATTTCATCTATCAACTCGTTTCAAATTCTTGAATAATGGAACCAATTTTAAACGTGGGTTTAGAAGAAATGCTGCAAAAGTGGTTTATGTACTGTATAGTGTGTTAAGTTGGCTTGAAGTATCCTATGTCTGATTTGAAAAGCTCTCCATATGCCGTGAAAATCAATTGGGTAAACTTTTCCTTCACGGGGAAGTGATTTTGCGACTCAATATTGCTAAGTATTTTATGGTGTGTTAGCTTAGTTACAGGCGTATCTTACGGGCTGTAAGTTTTATATTACCGAGGCTTTGGGTCAAGTTGCTTACACAATGGCGTGAAAAACGTGGTATAGAATTCAGCCTCAGAGCTCAATGCACTGTGTGGTAAACGTCATAAAAAAGGTGTGAAAATTCGACGATTTTGAACCATACAACGCCTAGAGAACAGTATAATACTTTCATTTTCTTACGATCACAAATCTAAGGAGTCTTTAAAGGCGTTGTGGACCTGAAATCTTCGAAATTCCTCAACATATGCCCCCTTTTGCTCGCGAAAGTTCTTGTCGCCATCGACTTCGCGTTCCTAGCAACGCCCTTGGTAACGCATTGTCAGGCGTGTAACAGATACCGCGCTGTCGTGCCTTCAACTTTTCAAGTCCATCTACCGAACAAATAAATCCTCCAAACCCCGTTTCTACTGTTTATATCTGTAGCTATGACATCAAACTTTACCCTATTTTGTAAATCTGGCTCGATTTTGGCAAAATTTCGACCAAAAGTGGACAGGAAAAGGGTGAAAATTTCGTCCCGGTCCAACTAGCTCGGGAACCATGCAAAAGATTGCGCGGGAAATTGCACAGAATTTTCGCAGTGCAAGTCGAATATTAGACAGCTTGATACAACTTCTAGTGAGTCAAGACATCTAAGACGTTGTTACTCACCTTAAGACGAACTTTCTCAGACGTTTGCGCTGATTTTCAGCCTCTTTCGCCGCTGCAAATCGATCCCCACGGTTTCTTTGGAGTGCTCTGCTTTTGGGTCAAAGGTCCTTTCTGCTCGTACCCAGGGCAGTCGTGACGTCATGACGATTCTTTGCCGTGATTGGTCAAATGTGTTGCATACAAATAAAACACGTTCCCGGGTTACTTCTCGTGACAGGTGTATATTTTCAGACAGGTAAGGTTTGCTTGCAAAGAAAATATGAAAGTATCTGCCAACAATCAAATATCACACATTTGCAATTTACCCCATTTATAAAATAATGCACATATTATACATTGATGAAGATTAGACATCCAGGTAATAAAATATGCCAAAAAGCAGTTACTCAAATAACTGGATATGATTTTGCACATATTATCCATATGCTTTTAGCCTCAAATCAGCATGGTTCTAGTCACAATGAACATACAAAGGAACGTAAAATTGAATGGCCAATATCCCACAAGTATATTATACTTTCAAGTATATGCTTTTTCTGTGATTTTATAGCGAGAGCAAACATATAACGCTAGTTTACATTTATCCGTTGGGTGACCTTGTCGTTGTCTTTAAAAACAGCACATTTAGGAGTATTAAGTCTGCGGACTGTGGTTTCAAATTTGCCATATTTTCAAAATGTTCCGATTTGAAACCACCGTCAGTTGTCTTCATATCCCTATATACGTTTTTTCTTACAAACGACGAAAATAGGTTACCCTCGGAAAAAGGTGAACCAGCATTATATGCTTTTACCAATTTTCAGATTTTCTTTGTTGTTGACTAGAGCCGAAAACGCCTATGTTTATCTTGTGGGAATGCCTTTTCATGAATTTGATTCCCTTTCATAGTGGAATATAGTTTACTTTCATAGTGGAACATTTAAACAGAAACTTATGCTTTTTGCATGCAAAGAAACAAACCATAGTGATACATCTTCTTCTGCACCTTAGGCCATGTAGATTCAATCATATGGATGGCATCCTCTGGGAACCCTAAAATTGGTGCAAGCATGCAAATAAATGAACAGTCTTACTGCCCCTACGGCCACCTGAGTGAGAGATGCAAATAAAGAAAGGTTTCTCAAAATGAAATTGTCTAAATCTAAGCGGTCTTGGTTGAACAAATAACCAAACATAAGTATGGCACACTGAAAAATATTTTTCCTTCTTTCATATCATCTTCTTTGACTTTGTATTGGAATTCTACTTCATAATTTTCAGCATACTGGTATATTTCCTCATTTTGCAGCTGCTTTGTAGGATTTACAAAATGGTTAAAACTTCTTTTTGAAAACAGCCAATTATAGATGCATGTGCATCAACATGTTCAATCAAAAGAAAGGTATGTTATGGACTGGTAATCCAGGCTTACCAGGCCTCTAACTTTGGTGGTCACATAGCCTAGACTCTCACCTCACCTATCCCTTGACCTCTGTGTGGGTCTAGAACCTCACAAACATCAGCATCCAATTTCAAAGATCAGAAATCCAGCCTCATAAGAATTGGTGCTGTGTTGACCAAATAGACTGTAACTCCTAACTCTTTGTGACTTCAACTTTGGTGTCCAGATAGGCTGGAACTCCAGATTTATTAGATCTCTTACTTTCATGGCCAAAGAGAATGACAAGCCAGACTCATTAGGCCTCCAACTTTGATGATCATGGAGTCTGGAACTCCAGGGTTCCTTAACTCATTTGGGTGTCCAACAAACTTCTTACTTCGAATGAAGACTCGTCTTTGTTGGTAGAATACATAGTTATGAAATTGAGCTTTGTTCCAACAGAAGTTCTTCTTTTGTGATGGAGCAAATCTCAACTTTGTAAGTACACTTCTTGTCCAATACATATCATGTAGTTCTGACGACACACTAACAAAGGTACATGTACTGAAATAAAACCATGCAGCCATTGATGTATTGCTTAAAATTTAATGGTCGAAAAAAATTTCTTAAAAAGTCAGTTAGATTAGAAAAAAGATAAATGAAACTACCCAATTCTTTTTCCTTTTTCCACAATTGAGTGTCCCTAAATGATCTTGAAAGCAAACCATGTTTGCAAATACTTGTACAGATGTTATATTGTGAGGCAATCTTTCCTACCGGTAGATCATCAGATACACAAAATCTAAAACACTGTTTTCAATCTAAAAAGTATCTTAACCCCAACACAGACATTAAAAATGCAGGCAATACAACATGGTTACAGGTATTTTTTCAACAGTATGAAGTTTTAAACAATTCTAATGTCTGTATGATGTTACATGGGTTAAAATGGGTATCTATCAAAACAAGTTGTTCCAAATAAAACTAAGATTAGCTAAGAGAAATAAACCAGAACTATACAAACAACAGAAAAATGGACATAACATATGCCTAAAAAACTAAGTACATAATGCCTTTACCAGGCCTTTTTAACAGTGGTATGAAAATATATAGCGAAGTCTTAGTCATAATCTCTGGTCGTGGATATTCTTGGTAAAAAATGATGTCTTCTTTTCAAAGAATGTCCACTGTTGCTATAGCACGTAAAACTATCAGATGCTACTATGTACAGCACTATCGAACAACCTATAGATTCGAACGATAGAGAATAATCCTAAAAGACAGTGTCAGTATTAGAAATATAAGTTTAAGGCAGTAATGGCAGTTAACAAAAGAGACAGTTGAAAATGCAGAATTCCTACAATCAAAACTTGCAAAATTCCTACAATTTTGTAGAGAGATTCTAGGTTTCTTTGAGTTGCCGAAGAATACTGGCTCGTGTTTTTGCAACTAGTGCATATTTCCCTTCTATATAATACTTAAATGTGGCAGTTCAAAAGTTCAATATAAAAACTACTGTTCTAAGGTTTCTAAATCTCCTTAACGGGAGGCTAGTATATGGTTACGCTAAGACTACGCGAGAACTTCTTCCCGACAAGCGTCTTCTTCCTGATTGGTCTGAACCTGGTGTTGCCGAGCGTGTGTGCGTCCTCGTGTTCGTGCTTCACCTCTTCTAGTTGCCTAGGAGATGAGAATGATTGACACGTTAGTGATGAAAAATACTGTAAATCTTAATAATATTTGAGGTGGTTTAAATTTCATTTTGAATCCAAATTGTGAAATTATGTCGCTGAAAATATGTGCTTTACAATTGTTACAATCTCCTTTCCAATCCTAATGATAAATTAAACATTTAGCATTAGGAGTGAAAACATTAATCCCCAACCCCCCAAAATGACTTTACAGTAACAGAAAGCAACTTTCTTTGAGCATTCAAAACTGTGGATTAGGGCAAGTACTTTATTTTTTCTTTTAGCCTTCCTTAACCCTAGAAATACATGTAAACTAATGTTTTACAGAAGACAAGTGGACTGATCAAACTCACCTGGCTAGCTGTTCATTCTTCAACTTTTCTTCGTTCAGCTCGCGGTGTAACTGTGCCTTCGTCTTGCCAGCCGTCGGACACAGCAGGGCATGCTGGGTAATAGATACTGCTGACGGTCTGGAATTGGGGTCAGGGTGCACCATGGACTGTGGTAGGGGAAAGAGAAAGATTGAAATTCACAATCTTGACGACAAAGAACGTTTATTTTCAAGTAAAAAGTAGTAACCAAAATTTAGATTCTTGACAAGTTTAAGGCTAGAAAGAAAATACTCTTTGGTGTTAAGTCCCTATCATGAAAATGGTACAGTCTGAAGACAAGCACAAACACTTACCCTGAGCAACTGGTTGAACTCATCTGAGCACTGTGGGAGGGGTGGCAGGTACCCCTGCCGTATTCTGTGCCAGTCGTCCCCGTTTTTGGGCAGCGGACCCCCGCTCCCTATTCTGTGAATGGTCAGGGCCAGCGAAAACACATCTGCCTTGGTGAGGTTGGTATAGTCCTGGGAGGGGAGATCATATATGTTTATACATGCATTACATTTCTGTGCAACCTTGTCAAACTTACAATCATTGCAGACAATACACATGTACACACATATGAAGGCTCTATACATGTGCTCCACCTAGCAATATGCATCAGAACTACTATACCCATATTACAGTAAACTAGCAGTTTTGGTATACAGTTGACAACAATTATCCATACTTTTCATCAACTTTGTTACAAGAAAACATTTTTGAATTTCTGTTACAAGCTACTATTACTGCTAAAAGAAACAGATATACTCCTTTACAACTCTGACAATATGTCTGTTTAGAAATGGTCCAAATTCCACTGTTGTACATTTCGTTCTTGACAAACACAAAAAACAATTTACAATGGGCATGAAAAATTTAGGGTATGAATAACTATGTTGCTATATACTTGCTAACATTCAGAGAGACAAATTGAAAAGGCAGGAAAGAAGAAACATACAACCTAAGTCACGATGAATTTATCCGAACTCACCTCTTGAAGAATCTCATTGGCCAGGAATCTACAGTCTCCCTCCTCGACCTTGGGGTGTGACGTAGAGGTCACATGTCCGAGATCACCTGAAGATGTAAGAAAACGTGAAATGAAACAAATGTGGTGATTGGATTACTTGAAACCGCAATGTACCATGATTGGGTCACTTGTAGCAATAGAGAATTGTCATTGCCCTGAAACAACACTGCATTGTGATTGGCTGAGACTTAATCAACCTACCAGTTTTCTTTATTTCTTTATTTGAATTTACCACATGCAAAAACAAGTGGAAGGGAGGACAAAACAGGTGTATCAACACCTTTACAAGTTGTCCTCCCAAACCTGAAATGATAATAGAAAACAATACGAAACCAGATCAAACAATAAACATTAGACATCAAAAGTCAATAGACATGAATATACAATTCGGTGACAATTATACACAGAATTGATTATATACAAAATTATCAAATATCATTATATACAGAGTAAAAAGCTAATTATAATACTAATGTAGCCTTAAAGCAGTGCAAGAGGCACACCCACAAGATGTGGACCAAGAGCAGGGGACGTCGATATTGAACTGGGTGTCAAATCTCACAAACGTGGCTCTCACAAGCGATCGCTAAAGGTTGTGCGCATGCCCCTTTCTAATATTGATATAGTTACACGTTCAGGAAAGGTTGTATCAATACTGCAATGTAATAACTCTATTGGTTAGTTTGTGGCAATACCGCTTCATGATTGGCTGAGGCTTAAATGACTTACCAATTTTGAAGGTTGTGTGCATGCCCCTGTCTAACTTCTGGTTGATGTGACAGGTCTCGTCCTGACAGGTGTCGACAATGGACGTTGTTCTACACACAAAAATGTTACCTGGAGGGGAACACGAAACACTGATGAGTACAGATCAAAGACTTGTCAATGACAACAAAAATCCTTGTCTTCAATTCCTTAAACGGCTACAATTGTTGAATTTTCATACCTAAAACCATAGTAAATCTTCAGACAGATATATGTGTGCATAAATGTTTGTTCATAAGATATAAATGAGTTAGGAACTGGGCATGTCGGAAGCTACATCATACAATGGGCCACTGGAGGCGAAGGGTTCAATTGCTGGCATTCCTGGCTAGGTGTTTTGTCCTTGGCTTGGGAAAGGCACTGAAGACGACTTACCTAACCCCACCAAGGGTAGAAATCGGTACCTGACTTTAGTTGGGAGTTTAAAAAGACAGTGGAAAGAGAGCGATGGGCTATCCCTTCCAGCTCCATGCCCGGGACACAGTGGATAACAGCCTACTGTCCCCTACAGCCTCAAAAAGGCTATGGTACTGCCTTTACCACCAAGTTTTAGTGCTCGAAATTTCCACTTACACACTTGCAAAGGTAGCCACATTTTGCTTGACGCAACTTAATTTCAAACCCAGTGCGCAACATAAATTTTGCAGTTGGAACACCACTTTTCTCCCACCTATGTGCATAAGCTTTTAATTGATTTCTTGATAAGATAAAACATAAGTAGTCAAATGTAACTGGAAGAAAGGAGAACGGATAAGCAGCTAATTTGAAGAAAGTAATAACTTGGAAGTGGGGCAACCTGAAATGTTGGTGGTGTAACCTAGCTTTTGACCCAGGTTGCCACCAGGACAACCTGGCTAAAAAAAAGTATTTTGAGCCCTGCCCACGTGACATTCAGACCCCAACCAACAACCAAAATGATGACTGCTTCAGATACAAGACAAAATCTGTGAGGCACATAAATATTGTCAAAAGTACAAAGTAAACCATTATCATTATGACATGTCCATACTCACTAGGTTTGATGTCCATGTGCACCAGGTTCTGACTGTGAATGTACTTCAGCCCCTGCGCCACCTGTACCAGTATTTCCTTCAGCTCGCACTCGCTAAACGGTCTCCCGTGTTTCTGATTGGCCGTCAGGTCGTCTGCTAAACTCCCGCCTGAACGTGGTAAACAAAGAAGCAATGTCAGCTTCCAGCGGAACAACACTGGCAACAACAATTGTTGTTATTGAGATGTGACTGCACACCGAATTGTTATGTTAATTTATTACTGCAATGGTAGTCTTACCAGTAATACAATTTTTCTGACATATTCAGAACCCTGTCTCTAGTCACCACCTTTCTACTGCGACCTTTCTTGAGATTGAGAATTGCAAGAAATGCAGACTTAAAGGTTGATAACCGTCTCGAAACAGAGTGGCAGTGGGTATACAAAGAAATTAGGTCAAAAAGAATGAGTTCCTTTCTAACCTCCTTGGTTTCACACTTTAGTTAACTATAGACATTTATTGGGTATTAGTGGAAGAGGAACCAAAATATTTGTGGTCTTACCATTGCAGTATTCGTTCTGTATGATCATGTGGTCGTCCTCTGCCCATGCGGAGTAGTATCTCACCACGTGGGGATGTTTCCCGAGCACTGCGTGGGCGTAAACTTCCTTTATTGCATTTTGTCTGAAAACGAAAAAATAGTCGTAGGTAAAATTTTTTTCATCGGGTAAAGGGTATGGCAAAACCATACGCCAGCAGTATATGTCCAACAAGGGCCCTGGTATACCGACCTACAATCAATGTGTCTTACTGCATCAGCTCAGCCCACCAATCAGATACTCCCCCTCCTGTTACTGGAGGAAAGCTATCAGCCAATCACATTCTCTGTTGAAAGAAAGAGGCTATTTGATTGGTTGGTAACTTTCCTACAAAGGACAATGGGAGGAGTCTTAAATGAGAGAATGGGAACTGTATTACATTACAAATTGTTATGCAGATAAAATTCATCTGTATCAAGTTGAGTCTAAGATGTAAGTTCGAAAAATATAGCTACATGAGGAAAGCTAGTATCAAATTTTGATTGAAAAGCTTTCCTGAGCTTGCGATAGCTACTGTACTGTACTTACTCATCTGTTGATCCAGCCACTGGCTTTTTAGACTTTTTGATGGCGTACAGACAGCCGTCAAGGCGGTTGATGCACTTGTACACGGAGCCGAACTCTCCGGAGCCGATGCGCTCTACCTCGTGAAACTCGATGTTGTACCGCGACACGTTTGCGTCATGGAGAGCAATTTTCTGTGGCAAAAAAAAAACAAAGCATGTAAGCATGACAGAAGTGATTGTGGATACAAAAGGTTTCAAACAATATCTGTGACTGGTGATATCCAAACACATAGATATTCATTGAAATGCAATATTTTCATTGTTTTTTAACCTGCAATACGACCTTACATACGTGTGTTCAATTTGTGACTTCAAGCAGAAAAGGATAATGCAAGAAAACAACAGAATAAATGAACAATCTTACTTTGGTTGGGTTTTCTTCATCAGACTCCTCATCAACGTCGGATAACATCCCACTGGAAAGAAGAGCAACAGGAACATGGTTACTATGTGGGTGTATGTGTAACCATATCAATATCACTGTGAGTACAATGCTATACTTGTGACCAAACTAAAACACACCGTACATTTACATTTACTGACTGACTAGATCTAGTAAACAGATTAACCAGTGTTTCCGCCAGAGGGGCGTCCACCCGTCCATTGACGGTCTCATTTCGTTTTGGACGGCTTGAACGCAAACAGAGGCCGTCCTCATAAAAGCGACCCACATTTTGCCGAGAAATCTGTACAAACTTTAACAAAGTCGATAAATGTAAACCGCAGTTTTGTGTTTTGTATTGAAGCTAGACGCTTGGGGACGCCGTCCACAGTCAGAAAGCCGCATACTGTTTGTTTTGCTATTGTTATGATTGTTGACAATGTGTGTCGGCGGCCTTTCGCATACGATAGTTTTTCAAGGTCTCAGTTATGCGAATTTTCCCTGCCACATTTCGAAAACTTGGCGGTAGGTCGATCTCGCTATTACACTACAAACTAATAGTTTTTATTGGGAGAAAAAATTTAATAAGAAAACACACTAACTTTGTCTAGATATTAAAAACTTTAGTCTCTGTTTTCATCATCAATCATCGTAAACAAAACAAAACACGATGAACAGAAACATGTGCCCACCGGGGTGCTCGGCACGGGAAATCCCCAACCTCTTTCAAGTTCGTTATCGGCAACACAGCGGAAAAATAAAGGGTTCACCTAAGAGGTGATGGACGTAAAAAACATCAAGTATAACTTTGGTTCATTTTTATATGAGTTTTGAGCCCGCAAAATCTCCGAAAACGGCAGAAATTTTCGGGATAAATACGCATCAAAAATGGCGGTCAGTAGCTGTTGTGTATCCTAGCCAATCACAGCGCTAGTTTCCCGTGACGTCACTAGTTTTCCCAGATCTCGCGAGAAGTCACCACGTGAGATTGCGGGATTTCGGCCGCCATTACGCTCACTGTCGCCGATAGACAATGTTTTTCGTCATTTCTGAACGCAAATTTCTCGATCTATGGAAGGTTTTAGATGATTTATAAGTATACTACAACATAAAAGAGAATATATACAAATGCTATTTCTTTCTTGAAAGTCCAAGAACCGTTTCTAGAACTTTTTAAAAGTCGTAGTACCCGTTCGGTGCGGCATACCGGTACGCGGCACAGATCATAACACTTCGGCACTGAACTTAATCGGACATTAGTTGTTTTGTTTTTTCTTGCGACAGTTAACCATTAACTTTAATTTTCGCGATTTTACAATTAAATTTAATTTTCGCGGTTTTACAATTAAATCTAATGTTCGCGGTTTTGCAATAAAATTTAATTTTCGCGGTTTTCGCGCCCCAAGGTGGACGGCCTCCCAGCTGAGGTCTGGCGGAAACACTGAGCTTAACCATCCCGATATTAATTTCATCATTCACAGAAATAGTCCAAGACATGGAAATAAGTCCACCGACTCAGCCCTACTCTTTCTATCAGTGTGTACTTTTACATGAATCGTCTGATAATGCGAGAATAACTCTGAGGGCCGCCAGCTTTATGTCGCCATTAGAAATCAGGAATGCAATCCCTTATGTCGTAACAAGGCAAAGCCAGTGGATAGCTTGCACCTATGCCATAGGTAAATTTCTCTGTAACATCAATGTGCCTACAATGACGTGCATGAATGTGCCCATACTATCCCGGCCATAGTGACATGTACAGTGTTTGCAAGAAGAAGAGAGTGATAAGTCAGGAGATTTTATACTATCCCTACCTGTCTTGTCGTCTCCGTTTAGCTGTTGCCCTTGTCACCATGTTGTTGTCGGGTGTGAAAGGGTTAACGTTGGCGGCGGGACGTTCCATCACCCTGTGCCGCGGTTCGCTGGTGCTCAGGCCGAACAGTTTACTGGGTCCCGTGGGGGTGATCCGCCGAGCCCTCCTCGCGCTGCTGCTCAGGGAGCGCAGGAGGGTCTTAGGGGTACGGGGAGTGTCCAATAACCTCAGCTCCTGGGGGCACAAGGAAATACAGCTATAGTATGGGATGTGCTAATACCCCCTCACATTAGGCGTGATTGTATCGGACGACGAGTCTGCGAGCTCTAATTTACGAGGAGGCATGACCCTGATGCCGACGAAGAAATGGCAGAGGATTAGAATCTAAATGTTTTGGGTTTAAATCCCTGGCAGGTCCCAATGCTTTACACATCGGGAAAGCCAATAACAACTTTTTCCTCACTTGACTTTAAGGGCGTTCACTTGGATGACACGAAATGCTGGAGGCCCAAAGTTTGAGAGCCACACCTTGACAATGTTGAACTTGAACGACTTTACAACTACAGCTGGTACTGGGCAACATTTTGATGCAACATTTTCAACGTTATGTCATTTTGGTTGTACTTTTATGTTGTTGTATGTGAATTCGAGGTTGATCGGGCCAGTGCTCTATGAACTACTTCAGAAATATACCATACAATGTATGAAAAATTGATAACCACAACAACTTTGATACTAATATATTGTGTACCTGCATAGACTTGTGTGGAGGTGAACAGTCACCGCTACTGCTGCTGGTGTTGGGACTCGCCTCGGGCGAAGCCGCAAACCGTACGCTACGCTTGACGGGGCTGGGGTTAGGGGTCGGACTGGCGAGGTCTGGGTCCCAGAAGTCCAGCGAAGCATCCTTGTCTGAGGTGTCAAGATCAGCCTTACTCCTGGAGAATGAAAAATAGGAAATAAGTATAAGTGTACTTTAAAATATTTTGTAAAGTTTGTTTCGGGTTGTAACTCACTTTTCCAGCATATGTATGTTGGCTATCAACAGTTCATCTATATCTTATCATCTACATAAGCAACACCCTCAAATAAAATTATGTGGCTCTCCCAAAACATGGGACCTAATAAATGTAAATGACAGTTCGCGGGGATTTAATTTCGCGATGGCGGAAAAATACTTTTCGCTGTGGTTTTAATTTCACCGTAATACTATAGTATAGACTGCAATCTTAATAGAAAAAAACGCGAACATTAATCAACCGCAAACATTTCTTCATTTACAGTATATGTTGGAGAGACCGTTCTAACCGAAGCTTGGCACTCTTTTTCACCTGGGGCAAGGCCACAAGATTGGTGACATATCAGCTGATTTGAAACTGGGACTTCTGCCAAGTTCTGGGTTACAGGCCAAACACCACACACCACAACAGACAGCTAAATGAAAAAGGCATTTTGAGAATTACAGTAACCACTTGCATTGTTAAAACTGTCAAAGAAAACAAGAAGGCACAGTGGGTACTGACCTGGCATATCTTAACATCTAGGTGTTAGAGACACACAAAAATTAGAATACAAATTATACAGTTATATGCAAAAACATAGAAATGAATAAAGATAATGGTAAGTTTGTTGTAGCTTGGGGACAGGAGTTACCTTATTTGGCAATGAAGGTAAACTATTATATTCAAAACAATAGTTTTCTGTACATATATGTGACGTCATCATGACTCATTATGCAGAGCTTCCGTCCACAAACCTACAAATTAGCACTTTCCAAACATCAGATGTTGATTATCTAGGAAATATGGCTTGGTAACAACATTTTTCTACATTTCGTCATTTCTATCAAACCAAAACTTTACAAAGTGTGACAGATTTATGCTACCTTTCTAGGTACACAGGAAATTGAGATATAATTTGATACGGTTGTATTGTGTAACTTGTTTTCTTGCGACATATGGCATAAAAACAAGGATGTTGCCAAGCACAAAAACATTACATCATCCCCCAAGCTTGCACTCGGGAACTACAGGAGACATCAAGGATGAAATAAGACGGAGAAAATGATAAAATACCGACCTGAATCCTGTGAAACTCGGGCTGGAAAGTCCGGATGAGCCGAAGGAGTCTTCGGTCGGTTCGCCGTCACTTCCCATGCCGTCTCCGAAATCCAACGTTTGCGCCACGGGGTCTGTATCCATCGCGCCCGCACACGAGCTCAGCTTCAACGGCATAAGGTGCAGTAAGGTTCCAACCAGGTCCAAAAACGTCTCACGACAAGCTCAACTTAAGCAAAAATATCCGAAGTATGTTCAAGGGTTGTTACAAATTTTTCGCAGACGGCCACAGACGTCGATGTGATGGTGAAAAAAACACGCCCAACGTGGGGAGGGGGGCGATGGCGACAAAATCCGAAGATCAAGACGAAATTCTCTCAGATCTCCTCTTAGATCGCCGTCAGTTGGTTGAGGAAATGCTCCCAAGGTAGGTTGCAACCTCAGGATCGCGAAGTTACGAGCAGATGGCCACGAAAGGTGACAAATCCGCCCCAAATTTGAACACGAAACTTGCTGACACCGTCTCTTGTCGATTAATATTTCGCGCGTCGGTTAATCACGTGGTGAGGAGCGGCCAATCAGGGGCCAAGTTACAATTCAAAATTGGCCAATTAGTGAGATGCGATGACGTCATGTGAAACCATTGTCCAACTATCGACCAATCAGAGAGTCGCTATTGAATGATGTCATCGACTCGTCACGTGGTCGGCAAATGACTCAGAAGCGTCACCAAGCGTGATAGATTGTAAAGCCAACAACCACTAATCAATGTAATTACGATGAATGATCTACAATGAGTGTCGATTATTGTCATGTTTGTTGTTTTTCTTAATTGACTGAAATTAGCTGAGATTAATTTACCTTAAACAAGAAATACATCCGTACAAAATGGAAAAAACAATTTTTTTTTTCTTAGGGAAATCGGCAATTCGTAATTCGTAAGATAAAGGTGATAATAAGCGATGTTGTTACAGATACATGTACATGTACTAGTATTTCGGAACCAAAAAATGATCTAACAGTTGTGTCTTCTTTACATGTATGTACATGTGTCTTCTTTATTCAACTAGTGTCCATCCATCAGAGCAGCCAGAATAGTCCAACAACAATTTACATTGCGCATAACACCTTTACAGATGAGATGGCTTGGTTTCTATGTAATTCCATAAACTCCCTTGCAGTCTTCGGACGGGGCTGTGTTTTTTTTTTGGGGGGGGGGGGGGTTTCAACGTCGGGAGGGGCAGAAACTCGCTATCGCCAAATATTGAAAAAAAAAAACGCTTATTTTACAGAATGATAAATTAAAAACTATATATCCATTGCTTGTTGTGGGAATATTGTTCCCATCAACATGCCACGATGTTTATTTAGCTTGACAATGCCAATTATTATGATTTATGAACTAAGAAAGTTTATGTTCCATTTGTGGTAACTACCGACCATGATTGGCTTCTTGCAATTGGTTCTTTTAGATAAATCAATTATCTATCACGTCAACTAATTTTGGTGAGTGGGGACAGATTGACCAACAAAGAATAAAACGATTACGAAGATTAGCTGTTAATTATTTGTTGTGAATAGACCATCAAACCACTTATGAAAGTAAACAACATTATGAAATTTAAAAGTTGTATGATCTGATAAATGCTCATTGTCAGTGCTAGTAATTATATTATTGCTCAATGTTGGGGGTCAAAAAGGGTTTAGATTATCATTTAAACTGTAAATGCATTTAAGTTCGCGGGGATTTAATTTCACGGTAACGGGGAAAAGGACATTTCGTGGTGGTTTTAATTTCGCGGTAGCACCATGCCCTGTAGTCTCTTACTGAAAAATGTTCGCGGTGGTTCTAAGTTCGCGGGGAAGCGGCCACCGCGAAAACCGCGAACATAAACCACCGCGAAAGTTTCTGCATTTACAGTACTTTGAGCCCCAAAAGTTACATACATGCTCTAGGATCATGACGTCATCAAGGCATGCGCAGTGCACCGTAAATTGTGACCATACTAACTTTTATAGGGAACAGCTATCCAGTGTTTATAGAGTTCTATTCCAGTCTACCTTTCTTGTACAAGTACTATTTCATATGTAGCTTATTTGAGCAAAAGTAAACATATACACAAGGCAGGTGTTGTGGTACTATTAGAAACGTAGCGAGGCTTAGATTTCAGTAAAAGACGCACACAGTCCATGTCGGGGCACTTAACTCCTGCTCCTGCTAGTTCACCTTTATCCGCAGAGTAACCTTTATCCGTTGCTGAGATTCAGACCGACAGTGGCTTCAAACTATAGGAAGAAATCGAAATAATTCTGCGAACGGTAGGATTTGCTAGGGTCGATCTGGTAACACTTTTTTCTTAAATTAAGCCAAGCCATTGTTCTTTGTTTTGATATGTAGGATAGCCCATTAATTGTTTTAAGTGGCTCGAACACGTGTTTTGCTTTTCAAAACTTGTTTACTGTTACTGCAACCTGCTTTCATTCTTCCCTGATCTATTTTCGCCATGCTGACGAATTCATGTTTGCAGATATGGCTTGATTCCTGTGAGAAAAAATCGTCACCCTGTTAACTGTATCGTGACTGTGATTGGTCCGTTTAAATAGTTCATAACAAAACGGATTGGAATCTACCCGACATGTGTGTATATAAACCATATATTAACAGCGTATTGAATCATTACAAAAGAAGCTTAAGAAGAGCCAAGTCTTGTACAAGTCTTAACGACATGTGAGTTGCACACCTTTTTGTTTGTTTGTTTAAAGCGTCCTACGATCTTTAACGTTATATGGTCCAAGCTTGTTCTGTATGTTGTTCCGTCCGTTTGGGAAAAATGAGAGAAATGCTTGTCTTTTACGGAACTTTTTTTTACGAAACCAAAATGGTCCTACATATTTGCAAATGGTCAACTGTCACAGGTCGTTCAGTGTAACATAACCACCTGCTGTTATTCTCCAAGCAGAGGTTCGGCTCCGGCTGTTTTTCGACGTTTTTTAAACGTTTTTCTATTTTGTGCCATTTTGTTGATTTCTCGTGGTCTACAAAGCCGGTGTGTTACACCGAAGGGCGGCTAATCTGTACTGTTTTCTTAGCCTTTACCAGGCTCCGTGGATCGGTGGTCTAATTAATTGTAGAAATTTGAAAAAATATAGAGTTAATAGTATGCTAGGCTAGGGGAGTCGACCGGCCAGTAAAACACTCTCCGATCCACAAAGCCTTTGTGGATATACAATTAGACCACCGATCTACGGAGACTGGTAGAGGCTTCTATTATTTTTATGTTCGTCAGCCAAACTTTTGGCCGGAGAAAACAGTACAAAATAATTTTAGTAACAACGTAGCCAAACCTCTGCTTGCTTGGAAAAGCTGGTGTGAAACGCCGAAGGGCGGTTAAAATGGCTATATATTTACAAATACAGATACCAATGGTACATTTCTTTAAAAAAGTCCCGATCTACTCATCAGTAGGGTCTTAATGTTCTACTAGAAATGTATATTTAGTAAATGCAAGGACAATCCTTTGTTAGTGCATATAGAGCTCCAACCTTCAATCAGTTACTTTTGAAAACATTGCGAAACATCTCAGGGGCTATAGTGTTACTGTTAACTTGTTCCTTGCAAAACAATAACAGCAAAATTGTCGACGACGTCATTTCAGCATTCAAACCTACGCGGTCACACGTGAAAACAAATACAGCCGGTTTGTTTTTGTACCTTTGAGACTTTGCGTGTAAGAACGTTCCCACGGAAAAAACAAACATCGTAAAAAATCAATATTCATACCATATGTTTTCTCTACAAGATTCGCCCTCGTCTTTGAACAGTATTTACAAACACAAAGAAGACCCCAGAAATAAAAAAGCACAATTTCTTGAAGTAACATTGAGTGTCGTGCAAGCATCTTAAGTTTCCCAAGCTATTCCTAAATGCCTGAAATGTTACGTCTATATGTTCGATTTGCAATATAACAGGGAAGTGAATCTTTTATATACATACATATTCGCCTATAAATATCATTCATACACGCGTGTTAAGCTTCCCAGGCTATTTCCCAATACCTGAAATGTTACGTCTTTACGTTCGATTTTCAATGCAGCAGGGGAAGTGAATCTTTTATATAACAGATATTCGTCTATATGAATGAATATGATATATTTAGAAGAATATTTATGTATTTGATCATACATATATGCATTAGGCGTGGGCCAACTTTCAAGTCAGGACTTGTGTTCGTTTCCAAAAGTCTTGCGAACAAAATGCCAACCAGAGGAATAGACGTCATAGCAATTTCAGCCGCCATTTTGAATTTCCCGGGCCCTTTCCTAGAGTTTGCATCAAAACGAGGCTACCTATACATGTACTTACAATAGTGTCCCTGTATTATGCACGTATATGTAGTATAGGTATGCCATTTTCGGTACCCCCTAGATCTACATCGGTCAGCAACAAAACGTAAGTGAAATTTTGATAGATTCTCCAAACTAATTGTTGTCAATCTCTTTCATTAGATTTCAGTCCTTTCACCCATCATGGTTGTTTTACGCGCCGTCTTGCTTTGGGCCAGCATCTCTGGTATCCATGGTAACCGATGCACCAAGACCCTGCCGACTACCGGCCACGTCCGGTACTCCAGCCGGGAGTCCGCCCAGGCCTTGGTGGAAACTTTCATCCAATCGTCTATCAAACCCGGGGAGACCCTCTGTTTCACCTTACATGACGTCACCAACGATGACGCAACCTCTGACGCCTCAATCTCCATGGCAACGAATGGGAGCGTGCCGTTGCTATGGCAACTCACCTACGAAGGCATCGAGATGGAGTACGGCGTCAAGAATCGGTACTCCTTCTACAGACCGAAGTACGAATCAAAGTGCATCTGTGACTGCCCTCAATATGGCGACTACTGTAACTCCAAAACAAACCGCTGCACTGAGCACGAGCTAGATTTCTGTTACAACACTTACAGATCCGACCAAACGGCTCATGGTTGTCTTGCTTATTGGAACAGCGAAGAATCAGAAGTCTGCTGCGCTCTTTACGTCGGGAAACACCCCGAGTCGCCTAAATACGACGCCGTGTACCTTTCTTCGGACGGCAAACCGATCGTCAAGCTCGCTCTCAAAGTCTACGACAGCAGGACTGACGAAGTAGTGTATTCCTATCCAACTTTTACAGTCGCTTTGAATGATCGAACTCACAGGGCACAACACTCGGTAAGAATGGAGGTGACAGGCGACACCCCGACACAGATCGACAGCGGGTACTACTATGCTACGAGTGAAGGGACCCAGCTATACACGGACGTTAGTATTAACGGTCTAAACGAGTTTGATCCGAGAAAGATGGGGTGGCTGAAAGTTCGTGACGACGGGACCGTGGAACGGCCCCCCGAGAGAACAGTGCTCGACGCGTTCCACTTGAAGACACATAAATGTCATAACAAATTTGACTATACAGAAACATGGCAGATATATGGCGAAGGGGATTGGAAGCATTATTCCGGGTCGCGTGTTGAGAATTTCTACGGCTGGGTACGGAGGGTTAGTTACTATCCTCAGCGGCGTTCGGTTACGGTCGTCCCGCGGTATGACAGACTCGTTACGGTCAAGATCGGGATCAACACCACGACAAACGTCCTCTTCTTCTACCACGACTCAGATCTGATAGACTTCACGGCCGAAGTCCGGGTAGACAAGCACTCGAACCGATTCGCCAACATAACACTGGTGGCAGCGGTGGGATCACTCGTGGGATCCATTACACCCTATTACGGCGCCGACGGAGCTAGCTCAGCAACAGTACACAGATTTGAACTACACGTGGACTCTCCACCTGCAGCGAACACCATTAAGCGCATTTCCTTGCCGAAAACGATAAACGGCACGAGTCGGATGTGTCTGTCGCCGCTTTCCAAACCTAACAACGAGGTCTGCAAAACCGTGCCGTTCATACAGGAGGCGCTGCAGGACTTTTTCGTGCCGCCAACCTGGAGGCCTGGCAACCCTGGGAGCGCCGGGCCGGGGTTCAACTTCAACTGGCTCTTCGACTTTTTCGGTTAGTTTTCTCTCTTTCAGGCTTAACCAAAGCCCCCTTCGGAACATATTGCAAAGAATGATGTATAGGAAGACAATGGCCCTAGTCAAAAATCCCATACATGCAAATTTATGCAAATTTTACGATTAGCAAAACGCAGATTTTTTTATCATATGGGTTTTTCATGTTTTTAATGTATACAGGCTTTCTGAACCCCGCCGAATGGTTTGACGGCATCCAGGGCTGGTTGGAACTGTTCGCCATGTTGTTGGACATCGCCTTGTTCATTGCAGGCATATTTCTGTTCATCAAGGTCTGCACGTGCTTCAACGTCTTCACGACAAAGGCTCCGAAATGGGTAAGGGTTAACAGGGCCAGGCCACAGCAAAATGCATTGATTTTCGTCTGATTTCGTAAAAAAAACACGATATTTCGTTCCCCTTTCGATACCTTGAGTGTACAGTTGTACAAGTGACATTAATGTGGTATAGCCTGGAATGTAGCTGTAGAACTGACACTCGTATGTGCTTGATTTATAATTTACAATGTACTAGGCTGCCAGTCAGTTTGTGCCGTTCTTGGATACAGTAATAAAAGGCTTGTTGCCTGTGACAATGTTTTGTCACTTCAACTCTAGTCAATATATTTATCAGGTGTCCGTTTAGGCATCTTGTTTTTTTTTTACATCTTTTTATTTTTCCCGCTCTGGCTTAATTTACATTTGGAGCCTGCTGGACTGTCCAGCACTTTACCAATGACATCATAGCAATTAGCAGTTCGACCAATCAGAGTGTAGCTGCAAGTCTATCAGACCAATGAATGCTCATGATGTTTTCAATTTATTTCACACTTTTGAAGATGGTCAATGGTGGGGCTATGGGATCGGTCTATGACCGGGACCTTGCTCTATTTAAGGGTGCTGAACAAGCATTCCCATTGTTTAAAAACGTATTGTTTTATTGTTTGATTTTATCTAGGATGAGGGGGTGGAGATGTCAGTTCTACGGCGTCGGAAAGCAGAACCTGGTGACGTGTGCTGAGGATCCGTCGATGGCCCAATCAGAAGAAGTTCATGTTTACTCGCTGACACGATAAGGTTCTCATTGGCTGTTGACACATGACTGTCACATGGCCATACACATCAAAGTTGACATAAATGGATGTTTGAAGCTAGGATCTATAGTGTGTTCAATACACTCCTTTCCAGAAAAAAATATATGTGCTGCTTTCCAATCTGCATATGTATATTGCCAACTGTTAGTAAAAGTAAGCTTTTTCTCGTATATATTTCAGCTTGTTATATTAGGCTCTTAATTGATACATTGTATATGGTTTGTGATACGTTACTAGAATTTTAACGTTTGAGTGATTGGAATGTGACGGTGACGGTCTCCACAAATCTACGTTTAACAGTTACAATGTTGAAAACATTTTGCTCGTTACTGTAGAACCATATGTGTAGAACGAGACAGTCTGATTTTCACATTTTGAACGCTAAAGTCATTGGACTTGAACAAAGAATGATACATGATAGTACGAATTTACATGTACGCTGCCACCTATCATGCGAACATTTCAGTAATTCGTATGTAACGTTAATGTAAATAACATGATTTGTGCAGCGACAACACAACTGAAGTCTGTTGTGCTTGTGTGTAAAAGCATGTACGTAATACCGATATGTTTAATCGCACAAAGTACATATATTATTTACAATTGACATTGATTTATTGACCATTAAGTGAACAACTTGTTCTCTTACGTAACCGTAGTTCCTTCCCTTTCCCGCGAGTTTAATTCGGGTTGTCTGTTTACCTGAACGTGTGTGGACACTCGCACTGTTCACAGAGAAACTGCTTATGCATGTGATACTGCGTTTTGTAGGTACTTCCCCTGATAGTACCCCTTATATGTCATATATGTGCATAACAGTCTTGTACTCATGGGAATCACTAGTTGGTCGAATTGTGTCAAATTGCGCAAGATGTCTCACCGTATAGAGGCAGTTATCACACGAGAAACGTTGATGATATTGAGTGGTCAGGGTCTTCTGATAACCCCGATGTGTACCGATATGTCCCTTTCACACGAGAAAAATTATAATATATATTCCCATGCATATTCGATCTGTTTCTCTAAATTAGCAAAAATTGATTACCGATATCAGGTATTGTAAGTCCGAACATGAGAAAGGTCTCTTCTATTACGGTCACGCCTGATAGAGGTTGAAGCATCTAAACGTCTTAATAAACCAGAATGTACCGGCTACCCTCTCATATCATCGTCTTAGCTGTCTTGGTAACGTCAGGACTATGTCTCGATGGTCTTTCTCACCTGGGCGATTTTACAGCAGAAGTTGTGTTGGACAGGTTCTCCAACCGTTTCGCCAACATAACACTGGTGGCAGCCGTGGGATCACTTCTGGGCACCATCACCCCTTTGGTCACAGAAAACCAACACGGGGTCCCGTTCACGTTCGAGCTACGCGTGGACTCGCCGTCCAAGGTTACATCGTTAAAGCGTGTGTCTCTACCGAGCAACATCCATGGTCACAGCCGGCCGGCTGTGTCTGTCTCCCTTGTCGCGACCAGACATGGAAATCTGTAAGGTGGTACCGTTTGTCAAGGAACCAATCGGAAGGTTTCTTGTTCCGTCCGAACCCAAGCTTAGGGCTAGTGAAGGTCAGAAACAACGCAGCGACAACGGAACTGCCCGTTCGTTTGGGGGTGAGCTTTCAAGCTTTATGTTAAAAACTAACCTAATTAAAATCAGCAAGTGTGAACAAGAAGTTTTGATGTTATAAAACAAACACATAGAAAGAGTCGCTTTTTACTCCTCTTTTGGCTTGGACTTTTGTCGTAGGATTTATAGTTGATTAGGCTACCGAATTGATGTTTGCCTGTTTGATTGGTAATGTTATCAACACATTTACAGCTCTTATCTGTGTATTATGGCCTTTGTCCAGAGTACATGAACCCCGGCCAGTGGTTGGATGGTGTCCAAAGTCCGCTAGAGGGCGCAGCTATCGCTGTCGACATCTTCTTGCTGATGGTGCTCATCGCCGGTTGTGTGGCTTCAGTCAGTGTCCGGTATGTACGGCGCGGCTGTGTTCGTCAGGACGTGCCGATCGAAGCTATGACAGCTAGTGTGTGAGACAGTCAGCATGGACGATTGAAACATTCATTCATTCATTTATTCATTCGTTTATTCACTCACTCATTCATTCATTCATTCATAGATGTTCAATCAATCCGTCCGTCCATCCATCCATCAATCCATCCATCCATCCATCCATCCATCCATCCATCCATCCATCCATCCATCCATCCATCCATCCATCCATCCATCCATCCATCCATCCACCCATCCATCCATCCATCCATCCATCCATTCATTCATTCATCCACACATCCATCTATCCATCCGTCTACTCATTGATAATGTATTTATTTATCTATGCACTTATTAATCTACTCATCCATTCATTCATTCTTTCAATCATCCACTTCCTCGCTTAGGTACATTTATAAGCTTGAATGAATAGCCTACAATGTTTTTTTATCATTCTTTTTATAGGTTTTCCAATCACATGGTACACAAATAGAAACAATAATAATGAAATGGCACGTGGAACACAATAAATATAAACAAAACCAGAGAACAATGAGGATAACACATAGCGGTTTTCACCTTTGGATACAATGCCTACAATGTTTGTAAATGTGAAATAAATACTTGTTGCAAATATCAACTTTCGGTTTATTCCTTCGATCTCCTGTTCACTTGAAGAGACCTAAAGAATACATGTATAAAAGCGTGTCTTTGCTCGTGCTTATAAAGGTTTTATGTGTTGCACCTTCTATATTATCTTGGAGATTTGCATATTTTAGGGTGACAGTCAGGTTTATTGCTTGTCCTCTTCAGTCGCTAGGTGACTTTGACTTTATTCAGATCCACTTTTAGCTATTACAGCTGTGTACCGCAGCGAGTTTTGCTTAATCGAAATGGCTGAAAGTTTAATTCACTTATACATGGTTAAGACAATTCAAGACCCTACCAGACTAGGAGAAGAGTTTACAATCTGGCTTACATTTGTCGGAACCATTAGTGGAAGATTTACCCCGTACCCACATGTGTCCGGCACCTAACACGCCGCGGTACAAGGACGCCACTACTATTCAGCGGAATAAAGTAGAACTGCAGATAAACAAAGTAGCAGGAGTCAGCTGTAAAAGTTAGGCACATTTACTACATCGCCTGCTGGGCAAACTTCAAAACCTTATTCATACGATCTAAAAGCCGACTTATCATATCACCCAATGGCAAAAAAGAAATGCCGAAAGAAAGTCGTCAAAAACAAACCGGTAGGGTACCTACTAGTATTCCTTGGTGCCCAACTTTCGTTACTCCGCGGATCAAAGCTCGCTGCTGCATACCCGCAGAGCTCATCTCCGCAGAGGACTGCACATAGCCTCTTCTCACCGCTACAACTCTGCAACAACTGTTGAACTTTTAGACCCCTTTTAGCGTTTTTTAGCCTCAAAAATGGCCCCCAAGAAGAGCGCAGTCGCCAAGAGAGCTCGACAGAAGAGTGAAAGTAAAACTACCGATAAGGAGGACAGAAGTCGGCGGGAGAACTCGGGTACAGCCGGCGGGGCGCTGGTGTGCTGTACGCCGCGCGGGTGTGGGGAGGGCGGCACGGTAACGCTAGACCAGAACAGTGCAGTGAGGATGGTGTGTACCAACACCAAATGTGACCAGGTTTGTGGTTCTCAAGTTGTGCATTACAGTTTATAAGCAGTAAACTGTAGCGACTGTTGAAGAGCTTCGTTTGCTCTGAAAATATAAACCAAGGAGCTTTTATATCTGATAAAAGCTCCTTGTATAAACAAGGAGTTCTTCTTTGATATAAATAAAGCTAACGTTACATGCAAAGCCACAATAAAGCTTCCGAAAATTGTTAAGTCAAAAATGAAGTATAACGTTAATGTCTGACAAGAAATTCTTCTTAGGATGGATGTTTTTCTTTTAATTAATTCAAACCAGAACTATGCATGCAACCAAGGATGCAACAATTTTTGGGGTTTGATGAAAAGGCTGGCTGTCTCCCAGGCCTGTCCAGCTGGCATGGCTATCACGTCAGTTCTCCAATCAGTATGCAAATTGGAAATATGCATCTCCGCGGTGTCGGCCATGACTGCTATTATTTATTCCCTTTTTGTTACTTAAATTTTTCGCTCATAAACTTTGAATTGAAGTTACATTTTTGGAGTGTAGGATGGATGGAAAATTGTGCAAACTCATTTTTGTGCACTTTAGACTCGTTTAAAATATGTAACGTTAACGTTAACAACATTAATGCAGCAAGTTTTGACTTTCCTTGAATAGTAAATTTGAACAGTTTGGCATATCAAAAGATATAAAATTTCTTAATACACAACCAGAGAACATTTTATGTATGCCAAGGTTTCAATGGGTCTTCTCCTACCTTCCTCATGGATCCATTAAAGTCAAAGGCTTCTTGAATAATGTTAAAACATCATTTTCTCCTACTCCTAGGGTAATCTAATGCACAAGGCTTGCTTTGAGGCTTACGAGGAGTATTTGCTGAAGATGCTGGTGAAAAGCGGCCGGTCGAACCGTATGCGCTGTACGGATGCACAGATGCGCCAAGGGCTGTGGACAAAAATCTGGCATATCACCAGCAAGGTAAGCAGTGTTGTCAATATTGTAGTAACTTCGAACAACCGTGTCAAGGTGGGGGAGGGGGTACTGTTAGACCCTATTCATACTAAAGTCAAACCTGTCTATAGCCGGCCACTATAGACAGGTGGTCACTTTAGAGAAAATGTTGATCAATTGACCATGAGCAAGCTAGTAGCCTACAAATGATTTGAGTTCCCACTAATCTTTCTCATTAAGTAACATTGTTTAGATCGGTAAATTCACTGACAAAGACTTGCACTTTAATGCTCAAGGCATGCATGTCTTCTGCTACCGCCAAAATGACCCTGTCAGGAACTCCGAATCCTCGCAAACTACAATTTCAAACTCGGTGCAGGATGACATAAAGCTGCAGTATGGTTGCAATAGGCAGTGTTTCTGTATCAATTGGACCGTAAATTGTGTGGCCGTGGCCACATTTGACAAGTGGCCCCTAAGCCTATTTCTTAATCATTACGAATCCAAGGGACCGACAAAAAGTGGCCACTATGGCCAGGTGGCTGCTATGCAAAGGTGGCCGCTAATACAGGTTTGACTGTATTACTAAGCTTACTAAATCGGATTTCGAGCCAAAACCACCAAAGCAGTACTGTAATTCCTGATTTTTTCACTGTAATGTGGTTCTCACGGTTCTGTAGTAATTCACGGTTTTCACAGTGACGACTGTAACGTGAACTTATCATTACCGATAAAAAATAATTCATAGACTTTTTTCATGCGCACTTGCCTCGACAGTGAACATTTAGTTCCGAGAACAAGTTCAATTTTCCCAGACCGTGAAAATTTGGTACCGTGAAGATAAAGTGAATTACAGTATTCATGTGGCCTAGTATGAACAGTCAAAGTCACATCGAAGCTGGCTTAATCGCGAACCACCTCTGGGAGGTGGTTTCTATGTGGCTCGGGTGACTCGGGGCAGTGACAGTTGAAGCTCAAGCAAGGGAATGTACAAAACATGTGTAATGTTACACATCCAGATTGCCGCGCACCAAGAAAAAATGTGGAACCCATTCAGTACAAAGTTTAAAAAACTTGAAGAACAGATACTAGGTATGTTAGGTGTCTGTTCAAAACTTTCTGCTTATGTATGCCAATTTGCTAAGAAAGCTTTTGCTGTCTTCGCGACTTGCCATTATTTTTATCTTGAATGTAAAAAAAATGGGCGCTTTTCACCATTTTCAGTTTAGTGTCTGTAACTGTGGCGGACATCTAAGAAAGGACATAGACTGGGAACCAGCAGAAGAGGAACCACAGGCTCCGGTACCCAAAGCAGGGAAAAAGAAGTCCACTGAAAAACCCAGTCTGGTGGGCTACTCCAACAGGAAAGGCACCAAGGGACAGACAAAGTCCAAACTTATACATCATGTGAACAACAACATCAAGAAAAGTGGTACGATTCACAGTGTGAAGAAAGAAGAGGAACAAGCACAGACTGGTAAGAATGGTACGGTAGTAACATTTACTTTCGTGGTGGTTCTGTATCCGTTAGGAGGGAAAGGGAGGTTTTCGCAGTGTTTTGAATTAGGTGTAAAAACTACTTACTCTGTAATACAGCAGTAGTGATACACAGGCATTCTCATAGTGTCATAATTTGCACTGGAAAAATAAAACCACAGCGAACATTTCAATATTTACAGTACGATATATAAACATATATACATGTATTGATTATTTATGGCAATTTTTTTTAAGAACAAGGGACAGCAATTTTTGATCTGACATATAACTTATGATCTAAGTGATGAAAAAATTTCCCCTTATTTCTGTTGCAATAGAAAATGGTGAGGAATGCATATCTGTATGATTTAAAAAAAAAGATGTTAAAAAAGTTTTTCAGGGCGTTATCATATTTAGAAACATAATATATTAATTTTCATAGCAGTTAACTATTCTTTTTTGTAAATCCTTGCAGACCAATCGTATCCTCCAGCACAGTCATGTGACCTGTCACCAGAGTGCGAGATTGGTGATGATGATGATGCAGAGCCTTCAGCCCTTTTGGGTTACCTTGGCTGTTCCAACATACCTTACACCCTCCCTGTGGATGAGCATCCAGACTTCGGTTATGAAACTTACGATATGCATGCTGTTAGCTCTTCCAATAGCTATTCATCCCTCCCCACCTCTACTGAGGATAATGAAATCCACTGTTCCAACAGCCACCCTACCTCCCCAAACAGTGAGCTACCCAACTCCTTAGTGGAGTGCTTTGCTGTTTGGTGGGTGAATGAAGGATGGAGGGAGTGTGCATTTTATATGGAACAGCAGGGTCTTAACATGAAACACCTGATCTCAGCACATGAACTTGAGATGACCTTGGAGCTGACCTCTGACCCTGCCATCCCTGTTGCTAAGCAACTAGAACCATGGTTACAGGATGAAGGTTGGCAGGGATTTGTGCAGCACTATGCAGAGAGGTCAGAGGTCACTGAACTTGTAGGGTCAGAGTTCAGCTGGTAGAACCAGTTTATCACAGTATTTATTATTGATACTAGTGTAGGCAAGTGTAGTTATAGATGTGCTATCTTCATTGCATGATTTTAGTCTTTATTTTTTCCAGTATTTGGTATTTTTAAACTAACATTACTTGTTTATATCTGACCTCAGTTCCCTAAGTTTATAACTTGAAGTTTTCTTTTTAGCCTGTCTAGTACAGACTGTTGTAGCTGACTTGGAATGTCAATTTTCTTACTTCCTGTATTGTTTGTATCTGTAGAAATGACACTCACAATGAAGACATCAGGGACCAATCAGAACTGGAAATAATGGCCATATACTCAGGAGTATGGAAGTTATACACAGTAGTATGGAAGTTATACACAGTAGTATGGAAGTTATACACAGTAGTATGGAAGTTATACACAGTAGTATGGAATGTAACTTGAATGTAACTTGTAATGGTATACAATGTAGTTAGATTCTGATTATATTTCAGCCATACATAGTATGGTGAAATATATTGTATTCGTAATGTTTCTTTCTTCTTTCTTTCTTTCTTTCTTTCTCCTGTCAAATCTTCAAAGTGATTCATCTCCGCCGTTCCTGGACCGAATGACCTGAAATTTGGCACAGGGGTAGAATGGGCCAATACCTTGATGCTTTTTTCTCAGTTTTTCATATCTGCCTCTAAAATCATTTTATTGAGATTGTTTTGGTCAATTTTAGACCAAAACTGTATATTTTGGCCTCTGTACCCTGGTATTACAATCAAATGAGCTGAAATTTGACAGAGATGTGCCTTAATAATGCCCCCATATAAATTCGATAACACTTTTGGTGTACAGTACAACAAAATGCTTATTTTTGCGATTTTTTTACCAATTTTTGACCAAAAAAGGACACTTTTGGCCCCTGTACCCTGGTATTACAACCAAATGAGCTGAAATTTGACAGAGATGTGCCTTGATAATCTCTTCATATAAATTCAATAACACTTTTGGTGTACAGTACAACAAAATGCTTATTTTTGCGATTTTTTTTACCAATTTTTGACCAAAAAAGGACACTTTTGGCTCCTGTACCTTGGTATTGTAACCGAATGAGCTGAAATTTGACACAGATGTGCCTTGATAATCCCTTCATATAAATTCAATAACACTTTTGGTGTACAGTGCAACAAAATGCTTAATTTTGCGATTTTTGGCCAATTTTTGACCAAAAAAGGACACTTTTGGCTCCTGTACCCTGGTATTACAATTAAATGACCTGAAATTTGGTATAGATAGGCATTAGATACTTGGTAACAAGATTCAAGTAAAATTTTTGACATAAACAACTTTAAAATGATTAATTTTGGCACTTTTCTGAGGGGAAATTTGTTTTCTTTTGGCCTCCTGACGTGACCTTCCGTGACCCCGCACAGAGCCACACCTGTGCGCGTCAGCCGGAGAGTTAATTGAATCAAAGACCTAGCCAATCAGCGAAGAGGAGGCCAAAGGCTAATTAATATTCATAAGCGGGGCCTCATGATCCCGTATATAGCAGTGTTCCCGCCAGTGGGAGCGAAGCCCGCCTAAGGCTCTCGCATTTTAGACTATTCAGAAGGCTTTATATTGTATCAGTTCTTAGGGGCATATCTATGATAATCGCAGCAGTCACTTAACTTCTCTTCAGGAGTTTAGCGTAACACTTTTTCAGGTCAAACCGTCAAAGGCAACTAAAAACAAACTTTAACGTTACTGAGTTCAACAGTACTTATAACTTGTTATCCGAAGTTGAAACGCTAGCGATGGTATTTTCGCTGCGCTGTTAGCTCCGTGCGACTGTTGTTGACGGTCTTATAACGGTATATTTTGCACCCCTGTACCCTGGTATGAGTAACATTTGGTATAGATAGGCATAAGCTAGTTGGTAAAATGATCCAAGTAAAATTTTTGGCATAAAGTACTGTAAAAGGCTTAATTACAGCACTTTTTTTAGGGGAAATTGGTTTTCTTTCGTTCTCCATGCCATGACCTTTCGGACGTTCACCCCACAGAGCCGACATCTGCACCTGCGTCTAGCCGGCAGGAAGAGTTAATTCAATTAATGGTTCAGCCAATCAGCGAAGAGGAAAGCGAAGGCTAATTAATATTCATAAGCGGGACCACACAATATGTTAACTTGAAGACTCAGGCCGTACAGACTTCTCGCCAGGATTTTTTTTCAAAGCATCGGACAGGGGTCCGGGGGCCGCCGAATGTCCCTGGCGGGGTCCAGGGGCAGGGCCACTGTGGGGGGGGACCCAGGTGGGCGAAGCCCCCCCGGAAGCTCTTGCATTTTAGACTATTGAGAAGGCTTCTTTTATCAGTTTTTTTAGGGCCATATCTACGATAATCGTAGCAGTCACTTACTTCTCTTCAGCAGTTTGACTTTAGAAATTTCGGGTCAAAGCTTCAAAGACAACTAAAACCTCATAAACAACAAACTTTACTTAGCTCAACAGTATACAAAAATATTGTACGGGTTGCCATCCTTAGTTGAAGCGCTTATTTATAGCGCTAGTATCTTCGCTGCGCCGTTAGCCGCAGTGCGACTTTTGTTGACGGTCTGATATCCCTACGTCGCCGCCTCGCTAATATTCCCACGGACATTTTTCAAGAAAAATACCCAGCAAAAACGCTGTTCTGCGTCAAATTCTATTCTATAAAACATGTGGGACTCAGTGTTACAGTCTAAATATTTTGTAGAAGCACCGCTGTAGGAAAGAAGGTCCAAGCAATGTAAAACATCACGTAGCATGAAGATCGCTGTCAACTGGCACACAGCACATGACTGTTTGAAACTCTAAGTCTAATCAACAGCCGTGTTTGATTGATAGCCGGCGGTCCTTTGATGAAGTCGGCGAAAGGTGCGTTAGTTAGAAAATCTGCGTTTAGTTTTGATACGTAATTATAAGTTAGACAGTGGCGAGAATGATTATTTTCTCATCAATATTTCTCTTCAGAATTATTTGAACTTAATTGTACATCTAAACAATTGGCTTACCTGTGCAATGTTTATATGATTAATGATCAGTGTACTGAAATCATGTGTAACGTATGGCTCCTAGTCAATAGATCAGCATTTTCTCTATAGTGACCACCTGTCTATAGTGGCCACATTTCCTAGTGCTGTTGTTGTTTGACATAAACTTTGAACATTTAAATTGTAAGTAACTTTAAACTGCCAGAGTTTCAGCCCAATAAAACACTCTCAGCGCCAGGGTATGAACAGACTGACCAGACAGACGAAAATAAATCCTCGAACAAGGTTCAATCGTATCTTCCGGGTCTGGCAGGAAGTTGTTAAACTAAAATAAGAATAGGCTCGATGGCTGATTGCATACAAAGTAAAACAGTTTAACAGTTTTACAGCTTGAAGAAAACAAACGCTCCTACAGTACCTGCACCTGCTTGATAATTATTAAATCGTATGCCCTACTTGAATAAAAAAAGTTCACTGCAATAATAAATGTACCTACATCACAAGGAGCTTATACTTTTTTAAACTTACACCTAGTTATCGTACTGAAAATTGTTAATGACATTACATGAAGTCATTCAACAATTTTCAGTCATGATGAAAATTTTCTGAATGGAAGGTGTGATTATTGTCATTTTCTGAAAAATAGAAGCAAGCTCTGCTTTTACCTGGAATCAATTCACAATACCAGTCCACTTTGGGGGATAATGTACTGTTAATATGATGTTCCATTTTTGCGCAGGGGTGATTTGGAACAGTCCAATGTTGCGTGGGAAGGGGTATGGCTGAAATATGCTGTATTTGCTCTAAGGAAATGTCGGCCTTTCTAGTATGGAAGTTGTTTTCATAGTCATTTTAACTTGATATATGAATAACAGTGTACAGTGGCTATCTAAGAAATTTGAACATAAAAACATTCAGACTTGTGCGAGGATCTTTTTAATTTTGTGTGTGTTTTTATTTAACTTTTTCCCCAAAAATGTACATTTTGTGCTCTTTTTTCAAAGTAGGAAAATCAGTGAAAAGTGAAGGAGACAAAGAGCATTTTTGTTTTGATTACACGAATGACATCCTCTGGGAACCCCAAAAACTGGTGGAAGTGTGTGATTATGAAATAAGTTTGCCAAAAGATAGTTGCCGTCTTTATGAAATCTAATTGGTATTATATATAAAGGAAGGTTGAACAAATGACTGAAAACACAGAGTATGGTATACAGAACAATAGATCCTTCATTTTTGTTCTTTCAAATCATTTTCTTTGACTTTCGAATTACATCTGGCATTCTACAATGTAAGTATTCATTATTCAATTTTTTTTTCAAGTTGGGCCATGTTGATTTAATCATTAGTATATGGATGACATCCACAAGCGCATCAATTTTCGGCCATTTAAAAAAAAAACAACCATACTTTGAATCCTACAAAGTAGCTGTAAAATGAGCACATATAAGAAATTTCGGACATGGATACTAATCATTTCATTTGGTTGGTTCCCTGGTTGGCTGGCCGGTTGGTTCGGTTGACCGATTGTTTGGTTGAGTGATTGGTTGCTTGGATGGTTCGCTGGCTGGCTGACAGGTTTTTTGGCTGGTTGGTTGTGTGGATGGCTGGTTGTCCATTATCTTAGAAAACTGCGAAAACGTATTTCTTAAGGTATTTAGGTTGGCTAAATTGGCATTTTGACTTTGCATTGTTTTCTCATTAATGAATGAATGAAGGAAGAAAGAATGGAGCGGTGACGAATATTGAAAGATGGACATGAACGAATTCTAAATCTGATTTTTGGGTGCCATATTGATGTCGTCATCAGGTTTAATTGTTCCTAATATCATTTTTTTCTATGACAAAATACAGCACGTTGGTACATACCACTGCAATGAAACTATGATTTTCATGTGCATAATGATGAAAGCTACAAACTCACTGTTGCGCAAATTGATATCCACTAACGATCTGTAGTTATTAAAAAATAATTTTTTTAATTAGATGAAAGAAAATATTTTCTAATTAATTATATAATTAGGACTTAAGATCTTTCTTTTTTTCGTTATGTCGGCAATAATAATAAATGTTCTTTTGAAGACTAGGTTCACAATGGACAAATGAAAGAACAAAGGAACTCTAGTTCTTGTACGATGATGTCCTGTGCTGGGTGAATGGCATCCCCATGCCAGTGCTGTGCATTGGTCATTTCCCAAACATCTACAAGAACAACGTTCATCCCGCGGAACATTTCTCTCATTATCAAGTCCAGCTTGTGTGCCAGCCAATCCCCACATTTCAGCTCATTGCCCTTGGCCGTGTTTGCCGACTTGATGACCACCAGAGTTTCAGGACTCCTGTGCAGTAAACGTTCTATTGCAGCACGGACGGCTTCCATTCTTTTCCTGTAGACCTCCACAGGGTACGAGGTGAAATGTGCCCACATGGTGATACCAACCACATCGTTCGGTCCTCCTTCGATTTCATCGATGATGTTAGCGACATACTTGAGGAGAAATGTCAAAATAAAAGGACAGCGACGAGGCGGTCCGTGTGCACGATAGTTTAACGTTATGTTATTAACAGGATCTCGGGCGAGCAATGGTCCAGTTTTGTGTATGGCCCAAGGAATATGTGTTTCTTTCATTTTCAAGATTCTGACGAAATGTTCCCACCACTGCCGTATGGTAGAGTCCCCCATGAAATGCAGAGTTTTCCCCTTCAGGCATTGCTGCCAGCCGGCCTGGCTGGAGAAATGTCTGTTCTTACAGACGAGAGAGTTCCACACGCCGTTCCGATAGAACCCAGATATCTGTGGAGTGGCCAGTCCCCAGACACACCGTCTGCGATTGGCCAAAGGATCTTGCCCTGTGTTAAGAAGGAGAATGCCATGATATCCAGTTAGCCTCCACTAGGCCTTCCTACGGGAGTATGGATCGTAGAATTCAGCAAAAGAAGGAGATTCTGATTGGCTGTCCAGCGGTGACGCAACGCAACGAGAGCACGAATCACCGACGATTGCTTGCAGGCGACATTCTCTCTCTCTTTAGAACAGAGTTATGTTTACACACATCCCATACTCCCTTCTGCTTAGAATGAAGCTGCAATTGACGCGTTCAACATTCAGAAAACATATCGTCTTACTCTATTATCAAGATAAATGGAAGAAATGTGGCGTACCTTTTTTCACATTGATTTTAGATGGAGATCCAGAAATAGACATCTTCAGTGCAGTGTTGCCCCTGTAGCAGGATCGAAATGCACAACGTTGCACGTTGGAAAAAACGGCATCGTACATATCAACATTGTTTGCTTTATCATACCACCGGTTTGGATTATCATTATCAATTGAAAGGTCGACAACTTTGATAATTGTCATTGTCATAAATGGTTTGCATTGTCGGTTTGCACTATGATAAAAGGTTCTTTCGTGTCGAAAATTTTATAACCATCACATGTGGTGTTTGTAGCGATTGCAAGTCTAAAATACGAACAGTTCAAATTCAGACACCTTTGCTATGATGTCATAATCTGCATTTTTGACATTCAGAAGTACTCCTATATTGAAGGGAAGCATGATGTTCATTTAAGTAGTAACTCTTGCGTTTTCCAAGCGCACCAGGCATTTTATATATAGTTTTATACATAGTTAAGATAGATGATCATTGTGCGTCAACATACCTGCTAAACAGTTTTCCACCTTTCACGTCCCTGTACCTAAGTGTGCCATGGTATCCTGATGTGTTACAAGGGATGTTGGCGGCTTTCTCACAATACCACCAGGCGCCTGCATGCGGGTCCGAGTAGTTACAAACTGCACTGGTGTTTTTGAAGATGGCAGGGTCTACGTTACACTCGGTGTCGATAACAGTGTTCTTTCCTACTATATAGCGTTTTCTAAACATGACAAGATCAATTGGATATTTTCGGATAGTTCTTTCTATAACATCGATAGCCTGCCGTGGGTGGACCAGTTGGATTTTGATGGTGACCTCCCCCTCCCACAACAGTCGGAACGTCGCCGTGTAAGTACCGTTCTGGTGGTCCGTTATGATACCGACTGCACCAGAACCTGCCTTCCCTTTCACTGCGGTAAGGATGGACGCCCGAAAGAAATCGCCAATGTTTGTAACTATGTTGTTTTGTGAATCTTTGGCAGAGATCTCAATGCGCAACATATCTCCTACAGAATATTGTCTGCCAGACTCAGAAGCTAAGGAAAATTTCAGCTGCCTCTTATAGACCGCAGCAGAGAACGGTTTGGTCGTTTGTAACACCGGAGAAAACGGTTTGGTCGTGTTCAACACCGGTTTCTCAATTACAATGTTGTTCCACCGATGTCGAAATGAAGGAACATCATTAGAAGATTCTGCCGTAAACCATTGCGTTTTCATCATTCGTTGGCTGATCCATTGCGAGCTCTACAGATAATAAAAGAATTGCGTCACCCATCGTTCACAAGAAGCATTGACGTCAATCCAAGAAGTAGGGGTGGGTAACGGTACAGTGTAAACAAAACCAGTTTTTCTTATTGGACCGGTCCGGAAAAACCAGACCTGAAAATTTTCGGTGGACCGGATGTAGGACCTACTGGAAAATGAACAGATTATATGAACAGGCATTCACACGTTTTGGGGCTTACCCGTCTGGGAAAATAACAAGAGCGAAGTAGAGTAGAGCCTATAGCCATTTCTACCATAACAGTCAATAGTACAGGGGCAGTTAGCCTTGTAGGATTTTAAAACGCCAGTGGCAGTCAAATACTCCACAAAACAGATTTCTTTGGACCATCGTTTTGAGTATCGTCTATTCACAAGTTCTCACATAATGAATCAGGTTCAGGTCCGGACCTGATCCTTTGGACCTGAACTGGACCTGAATTTTCTGTACCGGTACCCACACTAGCCTGGTTACCAAACCCCAGCCCGATCTCAAGTATCTATCGTGCAAGGGTCTGGACGGATGGCATAGGCAGCCTTCTCAATTTTGCCCCCTATAGTGGGCAAAAAAACTCCACCAATTAGAACAGCAGCAGGATCAGCAGGAGGTACTACACCCCTACCATGATTGGTTAAAGACCCCCAACTGTATTTTTTGAATCCATAACAGTAACCACTAAGTACCTGATTCGCTTCTGTGATAGCCTGCTGACCAACTGTGGTGTGTTGTAACTGGCTACCTGTGGTGTGAGTGGCCATTAATCATAGGTTCTCCTCCCTCTGATCAAGGGCCTTCGAGAACATTTCTACAGCCATCCTTTTTTTGAGGTTATACCCACACCGGTACCGGTCACAATCGGGAAAGGGGGCCCTACTGGGTAGCTCATGGGATGTTTTCGGGCGTGCCTACTACTTGGCCACCTGGAACACCTAGCGGCTACTGGCTATATTTGGCCCCTGGCGGGCTCCGGATTATCAACCCGTAGTTAAACTCAACCCGGGGCCCGGTGACAAATAATCGGGCAGCCATGATGATCCAGGTATGTATCTGGAGACCGTGGATTGTTGAATTCCATGCCTTGCACGTGGAAATCATCGCTATACTGAAATCTACGTCGCTACGATGCTAATACTAGTCTTTGGCCGTGAAATTCACCAGAAAATGTGGTGCGTTCTTTTCAGTTCTGTTGACAACTCAAGATGTATGATGTTTAGAATATACCTGAGTGCAGTACAGTAGAAACGTTGCGATAAGGAATATGAGTGCTGGACCCAACCACCTACGCGTTTGTCCGCCACCAAACCATTTCCTCCATCCGTTCGCCATGTTTGTCTGTACATGTTGGGAGAGAAAAAGATACAACCTCAAAACTCTGCATTTGTCTTTGGATAAAACAGGTGTGCGGTGCCTCGATCTTGTGGATTAATCTGCTTCCTGCACACATCACGTTTTCCGTCCCCTTTTGCCGTTTGCAAAAGCACACAAGTTAAATGGGCATTCCACTCTGGAAGGGGTGGTGTTTTCCAATAGATAATGTGTCAATGGATATATATAGTCAGCCAACTTTTGTGGAATTCACATTGCACTATGTATGTGTGTTTTGTAAAACTATATGACACTCACTAAACCCATGCAGACCCTACCCATGCATTCCCTATATGCATAGACACTTTCTTTATCGTGCATATTTTCAGAATAAATGAGGATCGCTAAGCACACCGTGAAGGCGAATTGCTCATAAGCTAGAAAAGAACACATAACAAGACTAGATTTCTTAGCGATCCGAAATAAGTTTTGTAACCTTACCTAAAAGTTTTGCATTGCATTTTGCCATAGGATTAATTTAATTAGAGGGTACTTGGGAAGTTTAGCAGAAGACTGAATGCTTTTGAGGCACGTGGAGCAGCTGGGTACTTTATCGTATAATGTGAAGTAGTATGCATTTATTACTTCCTACAATTAATATGTATCGGAAAATAACACTCCCGTGTGGAGTGGAATGCCCCTTTAAAGATTGAATACGAGTGTGATATGTATCATAACGTTAGGACAATACATAAAAAAGTGCCTGGACATTATGAATTCTACCCAAGACTGTACATATAGTCTTGTCCTGTATTACAAAGTCTTTTAAAGGCTATTATGTACAGCCCAGTTCCTTTTGTAGAGTAGAATCTACCACATAGCTGTACTACGGTGTCTATGACTTTTCTGGTCAATCTAAACCTCACATTGACACGTACATGTATTTCGCCAAAAATACGCTACACCAAGAAGATTCTACTAACTTTCGAACGTATGACCATTATGGAAACCAGACAAAATCCCTGAGGGCAAGGTTTTGGTCGTTTTAAGTGTAACTAATGTTCGACGAACACATCCCTTCGCCAAATAATCATGCCTTTATTTAAGACTTTAAGGTCTTATTCATGTATTACTAAATAGTACCTACCCCAATAGCAAATGATTGCATGAACTGTGTTCCTCACAAACCCACAAATGCTACCAAGAACAAGACTGTGACCACAGATGACCTGGTAGCATCCCTGGTCAATCAGAATTTCATGCTTGTCAGAGGATTTACTCCCCAGCGTAAGAGTGTCCATCTCACTAGGCTCCTCGAGCAAAATATCTGACAAACAGCTGTGTCCATAGATATAGGTCAAACGAGATGTATAGAACAGTTTATTTCTGTTAATTGGCCACTGATTACAATTAAATGCATCTTTCCATGTAGATTATTATCTAAAGTACATGTACCTTTCAGCCAAAAATAATGCAAACAAGTTTGAAAGTCCTGCTGCTGATTTGCATAATTAGTATTACATTATGTAAGTCATCACTCATTCTATCTATAGTTTGAAAGGAAATCGGTGCCTGCAGTTTCCAAAAAGCCGCTAGGGTGTCCAAACTCACACAACTCTTTGCCCCAAGGGCTATCTAACACTCAACCACAGCATGTCCAGAACATGAAGTGTCAAAATTAAACGTTTTGCTGCAGTACCTTAGGCAGCCACTAGGGGGCCCATTATCGAACTTGACCTTTGTTTTCATGACACCCACCCACCTACCAAATATTATCAGGATCCATTCAAGGGTTCTCGAGTTATGCTGTTTACAAGAAAGCGGACGCACACGTTTGGGCCGCTACTGCCCTGACGCAAAAAGGCTACTCCAACCATTTTCGAACACAACCTTCCTGTCTGCAACCGCTACTCAAATACCAAATATCATTAAAATCCATACACAGCTTCTTGAGTTATATGCTGTTGACTTACATATTGGGACACAACATGAGGCCTTAACCAAAAATATAACCTTCTCGGCGAAGGTAATTATGCAGAAACATCAGTACATGCTTTCTAGAATACTAACCACATATACGACTATGGATTTCTATTCCGGTCAAAACTTAACTACGCCGTACTTCGCCAACTACGCCGTACTTTACCGAACCACGCCGTAGTTCACAGAACTGGATCCGATACAGCTTAACTTCCTGAAATATGGTCCCGCCTCTGACAATTGATAACATCGACTATCATAATTCCACCAGCGCTGACCTGTGGCTGTGAATGCTGTCTAACCGGTGGTCTGTAGATGCTATCTAACCTTTTCACCTGTCCTTCACTAACTGACTTGAGGCAAAATCACCAAGGTCAGTGAGATACTCATTGTGTAAGTCAGGATCTAACTTGCATAATGCATCGTTTTCCATGAACTCTCATACATGTGACATTTGTAGCTGAGAAGGGAGGTATATATTGTCAGGTAATCTATTTGTACACATACATGACTGATTTGCACAATTGACGAGGAATATTATCGATTCTATACTCTAGTCTGGTACATGGCGAGAATTCGATACTTGCGGCATTTAAACAGGTTATGTTCAAATAAAATTTAAAACTGGCAACAACAATGATGTAGCATTATGTACGTGTATGGTTTTCTATCCCGATCAAAACTCAACTACGACGCACTTCAGCCAACTACGAGGGGCATTCAATAAGTAATGTCCCTGACCCACTTCCAGTTGTTTGATCTAGATGAAATTTTGCATGTGTAATGAATCATATCTCTATGGGTTATGTTGCAAAAAACAGCTCTGAAATAATTGTGGTTACTGATTTACTAGTGTTTGAACTGAGTCAGGTGTGAAATGGACCAGGTGTGAAATGGAGCAAGTTGAGTGTCGCGCAGTGATCCGGTTTTTGTATTTGAAAGGACGCACACCAAAGGGGACTTTGAAATGAAAAAAACTTATGGTGATGATGCCCCATCATATGACCTTGTAAAACGCTGGCATCCTGAATTCAAACAAGGTCGGAAGTCTGTGGAAACAGCTCCCAGACCTGGTCGTCCCTCTTCTGCCATTGAAAGGCATCTGTCGGAGGACCAACCTGGGATGTCCTACAAGAACGGTGTCCAGAGCTACATCAAATGATGGGAGAAATGCAAAACTCTGGGTGGTTCCTATGAAGAGAAAGACTAATAACTGTGCCAAGTTTCATTTAATAATCTCCTGCTATGGGAAATGGGTCAGGGACATTACTTATTGAATGCCCCTCGTAAGACGGTAGTTTGACAAGGCACGGCGGACTTCAGCGATCTACGGCGTAGTTCACACAACTGGCTCCCATACGACTTGACTTCCCAAAGTACGTCATAGTTGCCTGCAGTACGGTCTGACTCAACTATGACGTTATATCCTCGAGGCTAACAAGTTAACCTTTTTTGAATGCAACAAGTATCGAATTCCCGCCATGTACTAGACTGTATAGAATCATAGTATATCCCCGTCAATTGCGCAAATGATAACTAACGATATATCTCCCTTCTTAGCTACAAATGTCACATGTATGAGAGTCACATGTATGACAGTCCTTATACATGTGACTAAGGAGTGTATAAGGATATATCATATATCATAAAAACGATGCCTCATGAAAGTTAGATCCTGATTTGCACAATGAGTATTCACGTTTCCCCCACTGATCTCGGACATTTTGCCTCAAGTCAATTAGTGAAGGACGTGTGAAAAGGTTAAAAATCTCGGACCGGTTAACCGGTTAGACAGCATTTGCAGATCACGTGAGACCCGGGTTACTAATCAGCGCTGAAAGTTTGAAGATCTCTGACACTGTCACCAATTTTGTGACACAGGTGAAAACAAATTTCCTGTCCAGATTCTAGGTGAAGGAATGAAGGATGTCTTCCGTGCTATGAACAGGGTTTGAAAGGTTTCAAAGCATGTAGGTCATTACATAAGTAGCTTTTATTTGAGAAAGGCTGTATTGATGTCTTGACCAAAACCGTACCCTAAAGGCATTCTTCCACTTTTTACAAAATAGCGATGCACTGGAATGTGTCACAAATTTTGTTCTTGGTGTAAAGTATTCGGGGGATAATACTTGTAACGTTATGTGTCATGGTTTCGTTATGTGACGTTTCAATCGTATTCCAGCTATTTCGCAGTATTGCTGAAAATACGTAGTTTGGGTTATTACTAGCCTGTGTTTACACAATCTCTTGCTGGCTGGGGTTATTGAGGGCTGGTAACTGTCGGACTGGGAGAGTGATTTAGTCAGGCTATGGTTCATGATTACGACTTAGTTGAGTCAGACCGTACTTATGTTCAGGCAGCTACGAAGTACTCGGGAAAGTTAATTCGTATCTGTGTGAACTACCTCGTTACCTTTGCCAGAATGGCTAAGGTTATGCTTTGGGCTTGTGAGTCTGTATGTGTGTCTGTGTGTTACCAGCATAACTCAAGAAGCCTTGAATGGATCCCGATGATATTTGTTAGGTGGATAGGGGTCGGGAAAACGAAGGTCAAGTTCGGTAATGGGCCCCCTAGCGGCTTGCTAAGGTACTGCAGCAGAACCTCAATCTCGCGTTCTGGACATGCTGTGGTTATGATTTTTAAGTGGTAGATAGCCCTTGGGGCAGAGAGTAAGTGCTGGAAGTTTGGATCAGCTAGCGGCTTGTTTGGAACTGCAGTCGCCGATTTCCTTTCAAACTTTGGACCAGAATAACTCGAGAACGTGTTGATGGATCGTCATGATTTTTGGTATGTAGATAGCCCAAGTAACAATGTACATAATGAAATACTAATTATGCAAATTAGCAACTAATTTGCATAATTTATAAGGAAAGTTTATAGATCCGCTGCATTTCATGATAGGACTTCCAAACTTGTCACATATATAGATGAGAAAGAGAGAAATATCAAGGCATATTAATTATGTAAATGACGGCCTCGTTTACATAATTAATGAGAAAATATAAACGTGTTGACGGATCGTCATGATTTTTGGTATGTAGATAGCCTAAGTAAAAACTTACATAATGAGATGCTAGTTATGTGAATTAACAGCTAATTTGCATAATTAATGAGGAAAGATGATACATCCACCGCATTCCGTGATAGGACTTTCAAACTTGTCACATATGTAACTGGTAACTGAAAAAGATGGCAGAGAGTAAGAGTTGTATGTTTGGGTCCGCTAACATCTTTTCGTGAACTGCAGGAGCCGGTTTAGTTTCTTACTTTGAAAGAGAATAAGTCTATAAGGGATGAAAGGATCATCATGACTTTTGGTATGTTGACAGCTTAAGTGATGCTTTATATAATTTAATATTAGTATGTAAATAGGGATCTAATTTGCATAAGCAATGGCAAAATGTTATGAAGCAACTCCAGGCATATAGAATAAAATATAATGAGTAACAGATTTATGTCTACAGACATCATTCTACATAACAAACCTGGTTTACTTGGCAAAGGTATGTGTTCGTGGAACTCTAGTTGTTGGCTGAAGTACGTCAAACTACGTCGTAGTTGAGTTTTAACCGTTGTACTTCGGCCTAATGCGATCTAGTTCACACAGCTGGCTCCCATACGACTTAGTTTTTCAAAGAATGTCATTGTTGGCTAAAGTACGGTTTGACCCAAGTACGCCGTAATAACCATAGCCTGACTAGATCGCTGTCCTACCATCCCGACAGCCCAAGGCTATGAAGGATAGGGAAGGATGGAGGAAGAGAGTCATGTCCATCCATCCAACCGGCACGCCCGGATGATGATGATGAGTCAGAGCACAAAGATTATCTACTGATGAAATAATGTGATATCATTGCCTCAACCATTATCACGTGTGAAAGTTTTTACCCCTTTGAACTAAAATAATGAGAAGAATAGACAGTACTAGTTTTTTCTAAGGTTTTCTCTCCCAACAGACAAATATGGCGAACTACTGGAGGAAATGGTTTGTTGGGGGACCGACGCGCAGGTGGCTGAGTCTCATATTCCTTACCGCAACGTTTCTAGTTCTACTGTACTTCACTCAGGTACATTCTAAACATATATATATATATATATATATATGCATCATACATATATATTGGCATTTATAAACGAAACTGAAAAAATGCACCAGATTTTCTGACCGCCTCTTGCGCCTAACTAAGGTAACAATTGCGCCTGTGCCCATCCGCGATCTGAAACCACAAATTTGTTCTGGCCATGGTGGACTGCCGGATACCGCGGGGATTCCTCTCGGTGTTTTTACGGGTAGATCACAGTGACTATTTGTCACCGGGTTGACTTGATGTTAGCTAGGTGTTGAAATAATCCGGAGCCCGGCCAGGGCCAAATATAGCCAGTAGCCGCTAGGTGTCCCAGTGGGTCAAGTAGCCAAAGTGCCTCAAACATAATCCCCAAGCAGATTCGTCGGTGGCATAAAACAGTAACATAAGCTGGGGAAGGAGTTTAGCCGGACGAGGAGTAAAATTGGCCACGCGGAATCTGACGCAGGACGCAACCGTTCAAAGGCACTGGGAGGGACGTGACCAATTTTACTCCTCTGTCTGCTAAACTCCTTCCCCTACCGTGGCCGATATCAACAATGTGCAACACACTTACTTTTCTGCTCAAGACACTTACTTTTCTGCTCAAGACACTTACTTTTCTGCTCAAGACACTTACTTTTCTGCTCAACACACTTACTTTTCTGCTCAACACACTTACTTTTTTCTGCTGGAGACACTCTTCTGCGCTGCACTTACTCTTCTGCGCTGCACTTACTTACTTTTCTGCGCGAGCCACTTACTCTTCTGCGCTGCACTTACTTACTTTACCTGTGGTGCACACCCCTCCCTTTATCAATGGATGGTCCCTGAATCAGGCCAAAGGTCAAAAAGACCGCAAAAAATGTAGGAGGATTGACCGCATGTCAATCCTAAATTATCCTCCTTCGGATGACCTATGAAATGACCTCTACCTTGGCGCGTTTTCTTTATTCAACTTAATTTTTTTGTGTCTTTAGTATAGCATTTTGACAATGCAGATCGATAACGACAAGTCTCGATTTGATCATCACAACAACGCGTTTTGTTGCCATCACAACGTATTGTCAGAAAACAAATTCTGCAGCACGTGTCTCTGTCGAATTCTGGACAGAGGAGCTACCAAGGCCTACCTGCCTTCTTACTCCTATCTACAGAGGAGTTAAGAGCCTCTGCCTGGTTTAGGTAAACCCCCGGGTACATATGATATACCTAGTTGCGCGACAGAAACACG
>NC_049997.1:15076878-15099627 GCF_000003815.2 Branchiostoma floridae
ATCTGCATTGTCAAAATGCTATACTAAAGACACAAAAAATTAAGTTGAATCCAAAAAACGCGCCAAGGTAGAGGTCATTTCATAGGGTCATCCGAAGGAGGATAATTTAGGATTGACATGCGGTCAATCCTACATTTTATGCGGTCTTTTTGACCTTTGGCCTGATTCAGGGACCATCCATTGATAAAGGGAGGGGTGCGCACCACAGGAAAAGTAAGTAAGTGCAGCGCAGAAGAGTAAGTGGCTCGTGCAGAAAAGTAAGTAAGTGCAGCGCAGAAGAGTAAGTGGCTCGCGCAGAAAAGTAAGTGTCTCCAGCAGAACAAAGTAAGTGTGTTGAGCAGAAAAGTAAGTGTGTTGAGCAGAAAAGTAAGTGTGTTGAGCAGAAAAGTAAGTGTCTTGAGCAGAAAAGTAAGTGTCTTGAGCAGAAAAGTAAGTGTGTTGCACATTGTTGATATCGGCCACGGTACCGTGGAGTACCCGGTAGGGCCCCCTTTTCCAAAGCATATCGCTTCTAATAAACAATGGGTGACGTCATTTCTTTCTCTTTCTGTAGTACCCGAACTGGATCAGCCAACTAATGATGAAAACGCGATGGTCTACGGCAGAGTCTATTGACGTGAATCCGGCTGTAATTGAGAAACCGGTGTTGAACACAACCAAACCGTTTTCTCCGGTGTTAAAAACAACCAAACCGTTCTCTGCTGCGGTCTATAAGAGGCAGCTGAAATTTTCCTTAGCTTCTGAGTCTGGCAGACAATATTCTGTAGGAGATACGTTGCGCATTGAGATCTCTGCCAAAGATTCACAAAATAACATAGTTACAAACATTGGTGATTTCTTTCGAGCTTCCATTCTTACCAAACATAAGAAAAGAAGAAAAAAGAAGGAAGGCGCAGTCGGTATCACAACGGACCACCAGAACGGTACTTACACGGCGACGTTCCGACTGTTGTGGGAGGGGGGGGGTCACCATCAAAATCCAACTGGTCCACCCACGGCAGGCTATCGATGTTATAGAAAGAACTATCCGAAAACATCCAATTGATCTTGTCATGTTCCGAAAACGTTATATATTAGAGAATAATGCCTACATCGACACCAAGTGTAACGTAGACCCTGCCATCTTCAAGAACACCAGTGCAGTTTGTAACTACTCGGACCCGCATGCAGGCGCCTGGTGGTATTGTGAGAAAGCCGCCAACATTTCTTGTAATACACCAGGATACCATGGCACTGACAATGGCAGACGTAACCGGTACAAGAACTTGAAAGGTGGAAAACTGTTTCGCAGGTATGTTATCTTTGAAAGAGTGATTTGGACCGCAGCAATAAATAGAACCTAATACATTTATTGACAGGAGCAGGGATGGCCCTGTGCGCTTGATGGTTTAAAAACCTTGTATGATAATGCAATCAAAGTGAATTGGTATAATGGCGTACGTTTTTTCAACATTATGTAGTTTGATCTCTGTTACAGGGGCAACAATGCAATGAAGAAGTCGATTTCTGGATCTCCATCTAAACTTTATGTTAGAAAAGGTACGTCACATACTCTACATTATCATTGTGTAGCGCATACCAAAACAAACGTTAACTTTTCAGACACAAAATGTTGACATCGTTACATTATAAAATGTCTCCTGCAATCTACAGCTCTGTGACCCGTATTTCTCGCCGAGTTACCGCTGGCCAGCCAATCAGATACTCCCCTCCAGTTGCTGAAGCGAAAGCTATCAACCAATCATGTCGCCGTTTACCGTCAGGAGGCAGTGTGATTGGCTGGTAACTCCCTCGAATAATATGATGGGAAGAATCTGATTGGATGACGGCAAACCAGTACCAACAATCGAAGACTGGGTATGTCATAGCGTTGTTCTTTTGATCACAGGGCAAGATCCTTTGGCCAATCGCACACGGTGTGTCCGGGGACTGTCCACTCCACAGATATCTGGGTTCTATCTGATTGGCGTTTGGAACTCTCTCGTCTGTAAGAACAGACATTTCTCCAGCCAGGCCGGCTGGCAGCAATGTCTGAAGGGGAAAACTCTGCATTTCATGGGCGACTCTACCATACGGCAGTGGTGGGAACATTTGGTCAGAATCTTGAAAATGAAAAAAACACATATTCCTTGGGCCATACACAAAACTGGGCCATTGCTCGCCCGAGATCCTGTTAATAACATAACGTTAAACTATCGTTCACACGGACCGCCACGTAATTGTCCTTTTACTCGGACATTTCTCCTCAGGTACGTCGCTAACACCATCGATGAAATTGAGGGAGGACCGAACGATGTGGTTGGTATCACCATGTGGGCACATTTCACCTCGTACCCTGTGGAGGTCTACAGGAAAAGAATGGAAGCCGTCCGTGCTGCCATAGAACGTTTACTACACAGGAGTCCTGAAACTCTGGTGGTCATTAAGTCGGCAAACACGGGCAGGGGCAATGAGCTGAAATCTGGGGATTGGTTGGCACACAAGCTGGACTTGATAATGAGAGAAATGTTCCGCGGGATGAACGTTGTTCTTGTAGATGTTTGGGAAATGACCAATGCACAGACCTGGCACAGGGACAACACTCACCCAGCGCCTGACATAATTGTACAAGAACTAGAGTTCCTTTGTTCTTTTATATGTCCTTTGTGAACCCGGACTTCAAAAGAACGCTTATCAATATTGCAACAACAAAAAAACACGAAAAGAAAGATCTTAAACACTATTTAGAAGTACGTTTTCGGAGCTTTTTGAAATGGTGGCCAAACAGCCAACCACACAACCAACGTAACCAATCAGCCGGCTGGCCCCCAGGGTAGACGATCGCTTGCAGGATGAAAGTTGTACATAGTGATGTGGTGTATGACATGCGCAGAGCATGTGTCCTCGAGTTTACTTGATTTTGACGAAGGAAGATGTGTTCAAATATCTCATGTCATCATCTGACCACGATATACTGGAAAATTTCTATAAGTTCATCTACAAATGTTTTAGGAAGAGAGAAGGTGCATGTAAACTATAGTATATGAAATTGTATAACTTTGCGTTTACTACCTTCTGTACCAAATTGACTGCATTTAGCCCCAATGGGGCATGAATATGCAATTAACTTCATTGTCATTGTCATTGTTAATTATCTACTTCGATGTTCATTTCTGCTGCGTAAGGTTATCTTACGTTGAGTCCCAGCAGACTTTTCGTTCGTCTTACAACCGTCAGGTGGTGCTTTTTATATTAATAATGTCAAAGTTTTTTTCCATTTGTATTGCAGCTTTGTTTGGCTATATGCCCGTATTGGTTTACGTCTAGTGTTGCACATTGTGTTCAGTGTGGAATTGGCATCTGAAACAAATTTAACTTTTCTCTACTGTGGATTTATCCTTGATGGTGTTATGGGTGTTTTCAACTACTTTTACACAGAAATGTAGATTTCTGCTCCTTTGCTACTTACAAACCTTTTTATCCCCATGAAAAATGGAGATAAAGTTTTGGGTGTGTCTATGTGTCTGAATTTTTGTCGTGAGCAATTTGGAAATTTCGTAGAAATTGGAATGACAAATTTACATGGTATTTGGTATATAGGTAGCTTAGACAGAGATGCGCATCATGAGGTGCAAATTATGCAAGCTGACACTTGATTTGCATATTTACTGAGGAAAATCTGTATTTTCACTGCTTCCTTTATAGAACCCAATACATGCAATATATGTAGTTTGTGGCTGGTGGAACAATTATGTAACATAATTAATTAAACATAAAGTGCCATACTTCATCGATGTGGTAAATGCTTGGACAATCAACAGCCCAGCGTAGGTTATTTACAGGTGTACATAACTAAGCATAGATAATACAAATGTGGAAATCCTTTACATAATCAGACTATTCCATGGGGATATGAGGTCTCCAAAGTCTTGTTCTCACGTTTTTTCATGTCAAAAACCTGTTTTTTTTCACTTCTAGTCCAAATTTAAGCCAAGGTTCCACCCAAGATTGTTAACTACCCGAAAAAAACTAGAGTCTGGGAACCCTGGTTAACTAACTCGGATGGCACCAAGGCTACTCCAACTATTACAGTTAAAAGAACTATTTCAATTAGTGTTTGATATTTAATAAACAAAAGTCACTTCAACACATGAGGTACTAAAGCGTTCAAGTCAACTCCTTTTATTCAGTAAAATAGACCCTCTGTACACTGCATCTAGTAGTGTTAGGCAGAGCTGGGAAAAGATTCCTCCTAATATACAAATAATGGGACAAAAGCACAATCCATGTGAGCTGTCTGTTCAAAACACCCTCAGTTGACTTTTTGTGAAAAACACACTATATGGATAATATAAGTATCATACACATATCTCACAATGTTAACAGAAACAGAAACATGTCTTATATGACACATTAGTTGCATTACTTGCCTCCCTCGTGTCAGACTAAGAAGTGCAGGTATTTGTCACCTTTTTTGAGGTAGGGTCAAGGGGACTTATCACCCCAGACAACAAGAATAGACTCAGGACGCTTTTCAGGACAGTTAGGGCAAAACCACCAAAGGATCTCTTCAGGGACATTTTGTCGTCCTACGCTATGGAACGCTCCGAACTGGGAGGCAGACAGGCTAAGTACTGTACCTTTTAGCTCCTCCTGTGAAATGTAATTTATATAACGGAATGCTCTCCCTCTTCAAGATTCAGATAAATAATGGAAAGATAAGACTGAATGCTGTGATTTCCTTACATAATTGAAATGATTTTGCAATAGAACGATTTTAAGACAATATTGTCTATGTAACGTCTTGTGTCAGTCTGTCGATGTCCCCCCTGCATGTTCGGCCAGTCAAGATATTTGGACGCATTTTCTTTGTTAAAAAACAACACTATATATTGAAAAGGAAAGGAGCAAATGGACATTGACGTGACAATGTACCGGAAAGGGGTGACGTATATCGCGCGTTTATATAACTTCATTATGCAAGTTTGATCCTGATTTGCACAATGAACATCTTCATTTCTCATGTCAGCGGATGACCTTTGACAATGTTGCCTCAAGTCACGTGAAGAGACTGAGGTTAACTGGTTAGACAGGTTTTGACTTTAGTAGAAAACCATATACGTCATAGTTGAGTTTTGACTAGAGTGAGAAAACCGTACCCTGGCAGCTATACCGATCAAAACTCAACTACGATGTGCTTCAACCAACTCAGATTGACAGGGCACGGCGTAGTTGCCTGAAGTACGGTCCAACCCAGCTACGTCGTAAAACAGCGTTATAAACAGTAACCAATGACGTTATATAGAAAGGACGACGTCTTTGGTGTAACACGGGTTGGCACTGCAGGCTTGAAGAACTCTATTGTTGTCACCAATTTTGTCTCACCGGTGGAAACATATTTCAGAACAGATTCTAGATGAGTGAATGGAGCTGTCTTCTGTTGCTGTGAAAAGTGTTTGCTGTGAAAAGGGTTACATAAAGATTATTACTCATTTTAGAAAGATGTACTGATGTTGCTGCCTGGTTGTACATAAAACGACAAAATAAACATCCCCGGGGATTTTGTCTGGTTTTAAAAATGGTGATACGTTGGAAACTTACTAAAATCTTGTTCTTGATTCAGTAAATTTTGAGAGGGGGGGGTACATGTACCTAGCTGTCAGTGTGAGGTTTCGATTGACCAGGTAAGTCATAGACGCCGTAGTACAGCTATGCCGTAGCCTCTACTCTACAAAAGGCACTGGGTAGTACATAATAGCATTTAACAGACTATGTAATGCAGGATGAGACTATATGTACAGTCTTGAGTAGAATTTCTAATGTCCAGGCAATTTCTATCACTAATAGACACCATCTTAGAATCCTATTACGAGTGAAATAATGTGATAGAGGGGTACTTTAACATTATTTCACTAATATATACCATCTTTGTACTCTTACCATTGAAAAAATGTGATAGAGTGGTGCTATCGCATTCTTAATAGACATTATCTTTTATTGTACAAAGATTGTGTTTATTAGTGAAAAAGTGTAATAGCACCCCTCTATCACATTATTTCACTAGTAAGCGTACAAAGATTGTGCCTATTAGTGAAAAAATGTGATAGCACCTCTAGTATGGCCATGTTGATGTAGTTATATAGATGGCATCCTCTGGGAAGTCCAAAAGTCATACGAGCGAGCGAATAAAAAAGGTTTGGCAAAAAATGTGAGAAAACCGCTCTATGCGATATAAAACACTCCTCTATCACATTACAATGTATTTCACTATTAAGAGCACAAAGATTGTTCATTGATGAAATAATGTGATATCATTGTGTCGATCATTTAGTGCTCCGGGCGGTTTTCGAAAGAAAAAAAAACACTTGCGAAAAAATCCGAAATTATAGACATACTCTACAACATTCCGTCTAGGTGTTGCATTACATTTGGACACCCAAAAAAATTCTATAAAGTCTTCAAACGATCGAGATAACTTACCTAGGTCGGGCATTCAACGGCGCTTATTCTATGCCACGTAGAACGCGCGTTCGAACTAAGTGCCTACAGTGTAACAGTGTAACTTATAGTTTAGAGGTTATATCCTTTTCTCTCCCAACATGTACAGGTGAACATGGCGAACGACTGGAGGAAATGGTTTGATGGCGGACCATCACGCAAGTGGTTGGGTCCAGCACTCATACTGTTTTTCGCAACGTTTCTACTGTACTGCACTCAGGTACATTCTAAACATCATATATCTTGACATTTGTAAACGGAACTGAAAAAAATGCACCAGATTTTCTGATAGCCTCTTACGCTTAACAATTGGTCCGGTGACCGTCCGGGGCCGACATCTGAAGCCACAAATTTGTCCTTGTAAACTGTCGGGGAAGGGGAAGGCGGGGTGGTGGGTGGGTGCGGTTGGACACCTCTCGGTGTTTTTACGGGCACATCACAGCGACTATTTGTCACCAGGTTGACTTGAAGTTAAAGTTTAATAAGTGTGGCAATAAAAACTATTGCCATGGCGACGATTTTAAAAGATATCAGTTGATCATTTCTATACCTCAATAACAATGTGTTCAAAGTATGAAAGCTACCTTTTGTAGCATTCTCTCTAAATAAATTATGTAAATGTGACCCTAATTTGCATGACGTACGTCCGCATGTTCAACTTAACGTACATGTTGTTGCCAAATGTCGTAAGAATGGAATAATAATTTCTCAATTATGTAATTATGTAAATTAGGTAATATTTTGCATCATTGACTTCTAGTTACATATGTCCTGTTTAAACCGTCCCCATGGCAATAGTTTTTATTGCCACACTTATTCAAATTGTGACCAAAGCATATCGCTTCTTGTGAACAATTTGTGACGTCATTTCTTTCATTTTCTGTAGGTCCCGCACTGGATCAGCCAACGAATGATGAAAACGCAATGGTTTACGGCAAAATCTTCTAATGATGTTCCTTCTTTTCGAAATCGGTGGAACCATATGCATTCGGCTGTAATTGAGAAACCGGAGTTGAACACGACCAAACCATTCTCTGCTACGGTTTATTACAGACAGCTGAAATTTTCCTTGGCTTCTGAGTCTGGCAGACAATATTCTGTAGGAGATACGTTACGTTTTGATATCTCTGCCAAAGATTCACAAAACAACATCGTAACAAACATTGGCGATTTCTTTCGGGCGTCCATCCTTACCGCAGTGAAAAGTAAGGCAGGTTCTGGTGCAGTCGGTATCATAACGGACCACCAGAACGGTACTTACACGGCGACGTTCCGACTGTTGTGGGAGGGGGAGGTCACCATCAAAATCCAACTGGTCCACCCACGGCAGGCTATCGATGTTATAGAAACAACCATCCGAAAATATCCAATTGATCTTGTCATGTTTAGAAAACGCTATATAGTAGGAAAGAACACTGTTATCGACACCGAGTGTAACGTAGACCCTGCCATCTTCAAGAACACCAGTGCAGTTTGTAACTACTCGGACCCGCATGCAGGCGCCTGGTGGTATTGTGAGAAAGCCGCCAACATCCCTTGTAACACATCAGGGAGGGTCTGCATGGGGGGGTCTTGGTAACGCTTAACGGTGAATTCAGGAGGCCCGCTAACGGTTAACGGTAAATTCAGGAGGCCCGCTAACGGTTAACGGTAAATTCAGAATGAGTTACAAAGCATAATAGTAACATTGACATGCATTCCTACCAATACAACGCTAGTAATATCAATGCAACGCTAGTAATATCAATGGGTGAAAATACATTGTGAGAATGCAAAAGGTGCCCAGAACCCGGAGGAATGACAGGGACAATGTCCATGACATCTGTAAATTGGCGGAGGCAGAGTTCCCGGCCCGCCACAGAGACGTCGGCAGCAAATTTCTCATGGGGGGATTGAACTATTATTTCAGCACATGGAGCGCCGAAAATTTTCAAAATCAAGACCCTCTTAAATGCTATTTCCTGCATTTTCGGCAAATTTTGCCGACAGACTAAGCTAGGTTGATTTTGACATTTTCATCAAATTACACACGATTATACTCGTAGCTTTGGCCTCCACCCCCAGAGCCCCGACATATTTTTACCATTTCGAGCTCGGAAGGCGTTGCAATACATGTATAAGTCCGGGAAAATTTGAAAATCTGGACCGTCTGAAACGCCATTTACTGCATTTTGAAGGACAGATTTTTGCCGTAAGAGGAAGCTAAATTAAATGACATGTTCAAAGAGAGAAAACTTTTTTTGTGCGAAAACCCACGCCCCTAACATATTTTCGCCATGTCGTCATGAGCGCCAAAGGAGCAAGCCGTCGCAATGGAGGTCCGGAGAAACCTCATTTTCTGCATTCTAGGAGAACGTTTTGTCCGAAGCTAAGCTATGTAAATGTTTGACACTGAAATCTGTATGAGTGATAACGTTTTGAGGGCGATGCTTCCGCAACATATTTTACCACGTGCAGAGCCTAAGGCCGGGAAACCGGGAAATTTTGATATCTGGACCCTTTGAAACGCCATTTCCTGCATTTTCAGGGGTTCTATCTGGCATTTGTCTTCGTGTGTATAGTTTAACGGGTTACGAAGAATTTCTTGGTAACGCTTAACGGTGGATTCGGGTTAACAAATAACGATTAACGTTGAATTAAAACGACCAATAACGCTTCACGAAGAATATACCGATAACGGTTAACGTTGAATTAGAGCGGGTCGGTAACGATTAACGGTGAATTAAAATGGCTCGTAACGCTTAACGAAAAAGGCATGCAGACCCTCATCAGGATACCATGGCAAACTTAGGTACAAGAAATTGAACGGAGGAAAACTGTTTAGCAGGTATGTTATCTTTGAAAGAGTGATTTGGACAGCAGCAAGATAGAAACATTTATCGACAGGAGCAGGGATGGCCCTGTGTGCTTGACGATCTAAAAACCTTGTATGATAATGCGAACAATGTGAATTAGTACAATGGCGTGCGTTTTTTCAACGTTTTGTCGTTTGACCTCCGTTACAGGAAGAACAATGCACTGAAGATGTCGATTTCTGGATCTCCATCTAAAATAAATGTGAAAAAAGGTACGTCACATTTCCTTCAATTATAATAATGTAGGGCATACAAAAAATGTACATTTTCTGGCACAAAATGTTGAAATCGTTGAATCATAAAACAAAGGATGTCTCCTGTAATCTACGGTCCTGTGATCCGTGATTCTCTCCGAGTTACCGCTGGCCAGCCAATCAGATACTCTCCTCCAGTTGCTGAAGCAAAAGCTATCAACCAATCATGCTGCCGTTTACCGTCAAGAGGCAGTGTGATTGGCTGGTAACTTTCCCTTGAATAATAGGATGGAGAGAATCTGATTGGCTGACGGCAGACCAGTACCAACAATCGAAGAAACATGAAGACTGGGTATATCATAGTGTTGTCCTTTTGAACACAGGGCGAGATCCTTTGGCCAATCGCAGACGATGTGTCCGGGGACTGTCCACTCCACAGATATCTGGGTTCTATCTGATTGGCGTTTGGAACTCTCTCGTCTGTGAGAACAGACATTTCTCCAGCCAGGCCGGCTGGCAGCAATGTCTGAAGGGGAAAACTCTGCATTTCATGGGGGACTCTACCATACGGCAATGGTGGGAACATTTCGTCAGAATCATGATAATGAAAGAAACACATATTCCTGAGGCCTTACACACAACTGGACCATTGCTCGCCCGAGATACTGTTAATAACATAACGGTAAACTTTCGGATGCACGGACCGCCTCTTCGTGGTTCCATTGGGACGTTTCTCCTGAAGTACGTCACAAACATCATCGACGAAATTGATGGAGGACCGAACGATGTGGTTGGTATCACCATGTGGGCACATTTTACTTCGTACCCTGTGGAGGTCTACAGGAAAAGAATGGAAGCCGTCCGTGCTGCCATAGAACGTTTACTACACAGGAGCCCTGAAACCCTTGTGGTCATCAAGTCGGCAAACACGAACATAGGCAATGAGCTTATCTCCGGGGATTGGTTGGCACACAAGCTGGACTTGACAATGAGAGAAATGTTCCGCGGGATGAACGTTGTTCTTGTAGATGCTTGGGAAATGACCAATGCACAGCACTGGCACAAGGAATACATTCACCCAGCCCAGGACATCGTCGTACAAGAACTAGAGTTCCTTTGTTCTTTTATTTGTCCTTTGTGAACCTGTTTGATGTTCTGGCCAGCTGTGTGACATCATCCTACACTGAGTCCAGGCAGACTTGTCGTTCGTCTGACAACCGTCACGTGGCGCTTTGTACATGTACATGATCCTAAAGTTTCCTTGCAATTTGCATTGCAGCATTGTTTCGCTAGACGCCCGTATTGAATAACTTCAATGTGACTAAATTTTGCATATGTAGGTTTAGTATGGAACTAAAAATAAGTTTTGTTTTCTGTTTGATATATGTTTGGCTATTTTGAAACAGAGTTGTAGATTTCTGCTCCTTTGTTACTTGTAAACATTTCTGTAACGTTTTCGTATTTCAAAAGTTAACATGTTTTTCCGCTTCTATTTTAAGCCTGGGTTCCATCCATTTACTGGGCCTGCCATACTTCCCTAACCAACTTAAGTTTCGTGAACCCGGTTTAACTAACTAGGATGGCACCCAGGGTACTCCAACTATTACAGTTAAAACAAAAGTCACTTCAACACGTGAGCTACCAAAGCATTCAAGTCAACTCCTTTTATTCAGTAAAATAGACCCTCTGTACACTGCATCTAGTAGTGTTAGGCAGAGCTGGGAAAAAGATTCCTCCTAATATACAAACAATGGGACAAAAGCACAATCCATGTGAGCTGTCTGTTCAAAACACCCTCAGTTGACTTTTTGTGAAAAATACACTATATGGATAATTATCATACACATATATCACAATGTTAACAGAAATGCATGTCTTATATGACACATGAGTTGCATTACTTAAGAGTTAAGTAGGGGTACTCGTCTCAGCAAGAACAAACAAAAGTGTTGATAAATAGAGTTGAATCTATGTACAAGGTATAACGAAAAAACAAACTTCTGTCTTATTGTCATATCTGAACTGTCTCAAGTTCTTCTGTTTGTACAAATTATTGTTCTAATTTTTTCTTCATTTCTTAAGTTAATGAGTTGTGCCACCTTTGACGACAAAGTGCACAGCACTAGTACTATTTTATCCCATACAAAGGTTTACACTTTCTCTTAATTATGCATATTCACCATCTATAAGCACCCACTACACTCTGATTGGCCAATAATCCTTGCCCATCTCTGATTGGCCAGTCTAAAGTCCTTTCTGATTGGACAGTTCTTTGCCATCCTATATTCATTATACATCCCATGATTCTTCTGCAATAAAGTGACAAGTATACATGCTCTTCAAGTGTGTTCCTGGTTCTTAGGAGTGGTTGAGCTTTAGAAAATAATTAGGTAACACACCGTTTCTTTTGCTGTTTGCTACCTCTACAGCAACCATGCATCTGAGTATTTCTGCATAGTTTTAGAAGTTGACATCTGGGTGGAACACCAACAAACACTATGAAATGTACCGCAAGTCGTCTGCAACATGAAGTTTGTAGGCATGCAACTTCTTAACTCTGAAGATTTTTATAAAGCAAAATGAGATAAATGAGATAAAGTAAACCAATCTTTCAAACATGTACAAACAAAATACTGTCATTTTAGCAATTTCAATCGATATGCTGGACACTGATTACAATATAAATTGAGATACTGCTATAGTACTAGTACTCTTTGGTATGGCAAGATATGTTCAGATACATCCCTGCCCTATACATGGAAATGTTCTCTAACCAATACTAGCAAGTCCTAACCATTAACAATGGTACAGGAGTTCAACTGGCATCAATGTCACCGCATTCTCGTATTTCAAGATGGCTGCCACCTGCCTCTGGCCATGTTACCATGGCAACTAGGGCCAACTGGAACATAGGACAAAAACCCATGTTCAGAAGACATTCTGTGCCACCTACATTTCTGTGCCAACAATGACAGTGTCCAATGCTACTATAGGTGCAGAGTCTCTTTCATCCTCTCTGCTTCTTGCTAGTCTCTACCATACAAGCTTTGCTCTGAAGGGGAAACGCTAACCGTATTATGGACTGTCTTTCCAAGCCAATTTCTCAATTTTTTTTCCTGAATTCTACAATTCCCAGATTCCCATAGGAAGGCCTGATGGATGCAAGCTTTTCTGCAGTGAGGATGAAAGATGACCGGACAGCTTAGAAACTCTTTTTGCTATCAAGATGAACTTGATACTTAATAATAGTTGTCAGTTATCAGGTTCAGAACTGTCTATGTGGCACAGATGTTCAGTAGGAAACCTAGCATCACATTCTGAGTCTGCCCAATATAGTGTAAGCGAGCAGGTGGAGGCCATCTTGAAAGCGTGGCAGCCTGTATTGCCTGCATACACGTAAGAACGGTATATAAAACTGTAGCTAGACTGTTACACCATAAAGCCGTGAGCTTTGTTAGCCACTAATTGTCACAGTTTGCTGAGAACAAGGTGGTAAGAAAGTATTAAGCTTTATTTCCTGTGGCAGTGACAGTCTCTTCTGGCTACATATTTATAGTACAGTTATTTGCAAAGTGTTAACAGATATAAGTGAAAAAAATCAAGCCTTGTAAGACCATATACATTTACATAATTAGGTATCAATAATATAGAGGTCTCTTAAAACACTTCTGTACTTGGGGGGCTTTATAGTGATGCAATGATTTTAAGTATACTATTGAATTCATTCAACCTACAAGATATGTTTGGGACTAGAGATGGTAATTGTTTCCTTCTTTTCCTAGGAAAGGGAAATCAGTTGGGTAGTGCTTTAGTTTAAGCCTCCGAATGGAAACCTGATGGATAGAACCCGTGTCCTCTATTGTCCTGATTTAACTCATTTGTTGGTGTTGCTTCTCTCGATCCCCCACTAGAGAAGCTGGACATTTTCCCATGGGACGGTCTGTCATGAGGGGAGGATGGTTTTGGCCCAAAGGATACACGCCGTTTCTCCACCTTGTGCTGAGGGGGTTTGGGTGGGGTGGGGGGTTTTGTACGAAGCGTGGGGTGGGGATCAAACCCACTGTCGCTGGAAAACGTCGAAAGGGTCGACATTGAGGACACTGTTGAGATGGTGCTAATGGTTTCACAATGGGGGTCAAAAGTCATGGGATCGGTGTCACCAGAACCTTCGGCGTGTCCCGAGTCCACGCTGTGTTCCTCGTCTCGAGGGTACCGCATCGGTTTGTCATAAATGCGCTCTGGGCCAGAGTACCCCCGCCTTTCCATCCGGTGTCCATTCGGGGTGTAAGTCCCAAATCTGAGGTGTAGTAAGCATGCGTGTTGTGAGCTGGGCTAGAATAGCTCGTCTTCTGATCGCTCTCAGAAAACTCGGGCGGAGGGGGCAGTGGTTCGTCAAACGACAAACCCTCAGCTGCTGCCAGTAACTCTTCTGGCATGACAGGGGGAGGGAGGTCAAAGGGCAAGGGCAGATCATCATTACTGTCCGTTTCACCTCCAGCCATGCGAGCCCTCCGAGCAGCCATCGCTTGGAGCAGCGCTGCGTTGGAGTTGGACTGCTCTCCTCTTGTCGCTGCCTGGCGGTGTCTTTCGATCTTCTCTTCGATTCCAACGTTGTAAGCAGGAACACCCTCCAGCTCGCCTATCTCAGACCTTCGTTTCTCTAGTGCAAGTGCGAGGTCTGTGTCATAGTTCATGTCTGGACTCATGTCGACATACTCTTCGTTCTCAAAGTACCAGTCCCGTATGGGCGTTAGGTGGGCTGCCCTTTCCTCGTATGCTGCATCACCGGTGGCCCCCTCCACCTGATCCAAGTGTTCGTTTGAAGACCTCTCGTACCGAGCCCTTGCAGCAAGCGCAATGGCTAATGGTGAACTCGAGTCAGGGCTGCATCCCTCCTGCTCGTACATAGATATAGGCTGGCGACTTCTGGGCGAATCAGGGTGCTGTGCAGCTCCAGGACTTCTCCTGAGATCGTCAGTGGAGTGGTTAACGACAACCTGAGCTCTGTACGCACCAACTTTGTTCTGTACCAAGGGGCTGTTGGACTTGGGCTGTGTTGGAGGCAGTGCATCCGTACTAGTATGTCTCTGTAACTGAGCCTCAAGCTTACTTGCTATCTCCTTCTTCTTCATTGGTTCCGCCTGCTTAGGACTTGCATTTACTTCTTGCCTTTGGTCTCTCGCGTTTGACTTCTCTTTCTGCTTTCGTGCCTTAACTGCTCTGGCGAGCTCCAGCGCCAATCCCGTCTTTCCTTCTTCTGAGTCCAATTCAGTTTCCGTTTCCTCCCTACGCTCCGATCTCTCTAGCTTCTCTCTCAAATGTTCTGTCGCTTTCACATTCTCTTTCTTGGTCCTCGTTCTGGGACTCTGCTCCACGCGCTCAGTCCTGCTGACATCTCTCCGTACAATCGGCCTGCTCTCTACCTGACTTTTCCCCTGCCCTAAATGTCTGTCACCTGCATTTACATTCGGTGTCTGATATCCGCCTGTACTGTACGACCGTTCGTTCTGTCCATCATCGTACATGTCGATTTCTCTAACCTGATGCGTGCCATCGAATGTCACCGAATGGACTCGTCGTTGTAATGCTGCTCTCTGGTTCCCCACTTCCTGGGGCTCGATGCCACCCACAGAATTACTTCTCATCATGTCGGGAACCCGACGCTGTTCCTGCGGCACGTGTAAACTCTGCGTACTGTCCTGTCTGTTCAAGATCGCCATCTTGATTTGATGGTGCAGGTTGGGATCTTGATACGACGCGGGCAGCGTCGTTGCTTTTGATTCAATCGCTTCTGTTCGGAATGAGGACGACACGGTACGTGGTGGAGGGGGTGGTGGGTGTGACGGTTTGGGAGGGGGAATGACTTTTCTACGTACCGAAGAGTCAAATGACACCGTGATCTCGCTATAATTCGGTGTGGTTGGGGTAGTTGGTGCAGAATCTGAAGCATTTGACAAACTATTCGAGTCTGTGGTACTAGAACTTATCGAGTCCTTTCTTATTTTCTCCACGACAATGTTTCCAACTGTGGTGTCTTCAACCTCTGGGGCCGCCCGGGGTGTTGCTATCTTCTCTCGCGCACTCTGTGGCCTCTGTTTGGGAGGCAGAGGGGGCATCGAGACTTTGGGGACCACCGGCACTGGTACTGCTTTTCCCCGGGGTACGGTCGGCACTGGCACTGGCTTTCCCCCTCCCATGGTCCGCGGACACTGGTATTCTGAGGCTGGGTCACTAGGCTGGATACCTGATTAAAACAAGCAACAGATACAATGTATGAGTATTACAGCAACTACCCATTTGTCTGAATCCATTATATCTATGATATAATAAAGAAACTAAAGCATACCTGAATTTGAGCTGTATGTGAAAATGCTGACTATGGCATTGTTTGGATGGTTACCATATTGTGTTACCATATTGTTTGATGTCTATAGACAAAGGTGTATGTAGACGTAGACACAACAACATACAAACACAATGGATAAAATGTCTGTTTATCACACTCATATATGTATCTAACAGGAGAGGGCCTTGAGTTTGGCAATTATCTGTTTTCCGACCTGGGTATGACATAAATAAAATACAACACAGTGTCTTCCGTATCACCCTTGGTCCCAGCCCTCCCATGGGTCGGATTGCCCGATAGCCGAAGATACAGAATACACTGTGCTGTATTCTATATTTGCTTTTGCCCGATCCTCGAAAAACATCTGGGAATAAAATGAACAAGGGATAGAATAGGGTAAAATATTGTCATTTTGGAGCCATCACAGGTATTTCTTATATTTTATAACGTCTTTGGTTATCCAAACTCACCTAGTGCTCTTGGGGACTGGTAGTCCGAGTCTTGGCGTTGGAATAAGTCTTCTAGCTCTGCCGTGGTCACTCTCTTGCTGGAAGGTCGTGATCGCAGCGTGGCCGTGCGCGTTCCCTCCATGTTGTTTAGCGAACCCCTCCGTGCCAGCTGTGACTGCAAGTTCTCCAGATCTGCATAACGAGAAGAAAGGAATACTGTTATGATTTTTGATACAAATGAAAAGTTAACATTCATCAACTTGCAACAACAGTATGCATAGGTGGCAAGGTTGTCTTATGGTTATGGTTGTTGACTTAGAGTCTAGCAGACCCCTTGGAAAAGGCGTTTGACACCTATTTTACCACTCCACTCATTAAAATTGCTACATAGCTTCAGTGAGGGGAGTCCTCGAAAAGCCATTTTTGAGGACAACAGTAACCAGACCTCAAGAAAGCTGGAGAACCCTACTTATCAAAAAGAATTGGGATCCATCTTAGTGTAATTGGATCAAACTTATTAGTCTGGTCTTACAAGTTGTTTGTACCTACTGTACAAAAGAGGTGTACAAATGTGATGTATTATGCCTAAAGGTGGTTTACTGGTTGTGGGGAACAAACAAATGTAGTCATAAAAAGTAAGCACTTATGGAAGACCATAGTAAATTTCTGAACACAATAACATCCCCTGTAAAACCAGCGAAGCTATTTTGTGAACGTGCAAACGGACATGCAGGAATGTATGCCTACTCCCATACACAGCAGACAAATCTAATAAACGATAGGCTGTGCTGCCGAGGTCTCTGATAACCCATCATAACATCATTCATGCATCCTCGTTTTTCACCTCCGTACCATTCAACAGACAAGCGTCCTTGACGAGGGAAGACGATGCATCTCGGCGAAACGGAATCGTACGTTTTCGCGAGAAGTAATCCCTAACCCAAGCTGAAAGGACCCTCTACATCCTGGCCCTGCACATATCAATGGTTACTGTCTACTGTACGCCGCTGTAACTCTAGTCCTTCTAACACAGCTGTTGCTAGAACGGTAGCCTCTGGGGTGGATAGATTCCAAATGTAGCAACACTACTGATACTGCAGATCATTACACTTGATAGGGAATTTCTTCTCACTCGTTATCATTGTGGGAATACCATCCTTTGTCTTCACTGACAATTATCTCATCAATAGTGAAGAACCACAGGATGATTCCCTGTATTTTATGAAACTGATACAGTTTAAGTTGGGTGGATAGTTATTACACTAATGTGGTGTGGGATGGGATATGCCACTATGGGGATATTTGACACTCACTAATTTGGACCCTAGACTTGCATCACTGACACAGCAGCCAAGGGCTTCAATGGGCCACTATATTTAAGCCGCACTATTGGGATAAATTTAAACTTAACATGTAGGTAAAAATAAGAGCCTTGTTATGGTTTCCATTTACTATAGTATAGCTACTGTCCAGTGCAAAAACTGTACTTCCAAAAAAAAGGGATGTTAAAACACTTATATGCCTCTCCCCCCCACATTAGGACACTGTAGAGTATAATGAGGTCTGCATGGGGCGAAGGGGGGTCCTAAAAGCTCACTATGCCTCACAGGAAAAGTCACCCAGAGCCTCTATTATAATAACTGAGACTGACTACATATTCATTTATTTATTTGCATCAGACCCATAAAAACAAACACGGTACAATGCATTAAAGATTAAAAACTACATTCAGAAAGTGATATCTCCTTAGTGTCACCCAAAAGTACTATGGTGGAAACCATCCGAGTGCACGATATAATTGCCAAGATTTAATTCTGCAGTTTTTCCACCATTTCCCAGCTTTTTTAAGCAATTTGCACCATGGACAACTGGCTGACTACCACTAGCTATTTTTGAAACAGAAAATGTCCACCACCATAGCCCCAGAAACAACAACTTGACTTGAAACAGCATAGTAAGCACTTCTCCAGCTGTAGCAAAATACCAGGGGTGGTAACAGAACATTCATGGCCAAGTTTGGAAGTAGTTCTCTGGTTCATGGCATTATAGAAGACTTTGAGTGTCACCAAGGTGCAATCAAAGTTGCTAATCCTAGCCTGAAGGCTATCATCGATGTGGGGAGCCTTGTTAATAGTGAAAACTGGTTGTTGTTATGTTTGGTGACATGTCTTTGTGCAAGAAAGAAATGTCACTGACAATCTTTTGTGCTTTAAGATTCCCACAGTGCTTTCGTAACTGTCTATACTTCTGACAAAAAATTCTCTTGAATCTTGCTACAACTAATTGACCGAGGCAGACCATAAGGTAATGTAACACAATGTAATTATGGGGTGGTGGACCCAATGTCTGCTGCTACATTATTGCACAGGAGCATCTGTCACTATGCATTACCAGAAGACATATAGAAAGGCTGGACTAATTGCATTGGAAATATGGTTAGGAACTTATTAAACCCCAAAAGGTGTTAACATGACAGTTCTGGGTGCCCTAGTTCCTTCAAGCACTGGTATAATTAGCACCTCTGTTAAGGTAAAGTATCTGTGATATCACCAAAAGGTGAGAAATGCTTCATGATAAAGAGGCAAATAATGACCAGGAGACTCAAGAATGGACATAAAGGTGACAGCACACAGCATTAGAAAGCAATGAGGCACAGACACATGCTGTGTTACATGTAGGAACTACATTGTATGTCAACTCAAGGAGGTTAGATTCCTTCTGGTTCAGCTAATATCAAATACATGAACTGTAATTATGCCAGTGGTGGACCAAGTGTGCAACCTTGAGGTACACATCACTTACTGTTGGAAAGCTATTGACTGGCTACAATCAAACCTGTACATGTGACAAACCTCTACTGGTCCACATGACCTCCCTTTTAGTGGTCCCTTACTATACAGACCTTAGATAATTTTCTTCAACTGACAAAGGTACATGTTGTATCAAGAATCCTGTCCACAGAAGTGACCACCTGTCTACACAGACCAGATTTAATTGGTCCCCTTAGTGATCTTCTTGGGCAGGTTTGATGAACAATGAAGTTGACATGTTCAACCAAATGGCAAATAGTTTCCATATCTTGAACAACTACATTGAAAAGAATCTACAGATGTTTGATAATATTTATAGCGTCATCTTCTTGGAAGTCAACCCTCTGATGCAACACTGTCACCAGAACTGGGTTAGAAATGGAACCGCTTTACTGTTTTTCTAGAAAACATGTTGTATGCTTGGCTGAATAAATCTCTGTATATGTTTGCCATACATTAATCTTTTCCATATTAGCTGTTCTCTATAAAACACGATAGGGTTGTTTTTATCGTAGACTATAGATACAGGTGCTGGACTGCCCTTTCAGCAAAAAAAAAATGCAAAAGTGTTTCTCTCTCACTTTCATTCTTAGGAAAAACCCAAAGTGATACAAATGCTTTATAACCATACCAGCCAACTAAGCTCATAATCAAACCACTTGTAACAAACCACGAGTAACAAACCACCATGGTTAAAAATTTCTCAAGAAATTCGAAAGTTATTTTTAGAAGGATCGTCAACCGGTATGACTACTTTCATCAGTGATCACCATGGTGACAGTATAGGACAGACAATCCTGGCTGAAGGGCATGTTGGTGGATAACACTGCTGTAAAACTCAGGTGTTTGTGGTAATCCAGGAGAAAGCACGACCACTTCACTGTTGTTATGACACTAATAGTAATAGATACCCTGGTTGAAGGACTCACACCTTGGTGATGTCTTGAATTCCCAATGCTTTACTGAGTAAGACTAGTATTGCAGAAGCCAAGACTCAAAATACACAATGTACATGTCTTAGAAAACAACAATATTCTGTCCCCCTTTCAATCCGGATTTAGAAAAGACTTTCGGACCAGTGATAATATTTTTGTGCTAAAATCTCTCATTGATAAACAGTTGTCTGTACCTGGAGGAAAACTATACACATGCTTTGTAGACTTCAGAAAAGCCTTTGACTCTGTGTGGAGAAACGGTTTATTCTACAAAGTCTTATCGTCAGGAATAGGTGGCAATTTCTTCAGAATTATACAATCAATGTACGGTAATATAGAGTATTGCGTGAAAACGTCTCATGGCCTTTCAGATTACTTCAGATCTTCTTGTGGTGTGCGGCAGGGATGCAATCTAAGTCCACTTCTCTTTAATTTGTTTGTCAATGATCTTCCAGCCACATTAACTTCACCATTATGTGACCCTGTAATCCTAAAAGATATCCCCATAAATAGCCTTCTTTGGGCAGACGATCTTGTGCTCATTTCACAAACAGAAAAGGGTCTTCAAAATTGCCTGGACAGATTAGATAAATTTTGTTCCACTTGGAAACTGTCGATTAATAGAGAAAAAACTAAAATTATGATATTTTCAAAAAATGGAAGAACCAATTGTAATAAACGCTCCCCCTTTCAATCACAAGGACAAACTATAAATTTCACAAACTTTTACACTTACTTAGGAGTAGACATCACACCATCAGGATCATTTCACCGTGCCAATAAACAACTTAGAGTAAAAGCTATGCGAGCATCCTTTAAACTTAAATCATTGCTGGCATCAAATCATAATCCCTCAATATCTCTTGCCCTGGATCTATTCAATAGCCTAGTCAAGCCGATCTTGCTCTATTGCGGGGAAATACTTGGAACAAACGCACAAGGCAAAGAGCTCATTCTAAAAGGAATAGAGGAATATCCGAATGAAAGTGTTAGAGATACAGTCTCAAACATCATTTCCCCGATACTGGGACCAGGTATAAATATAATTAAGGCTACCCGTATTGGTAAGAAATCTGATACATCATGTACCCGTCCTGTTCTTGTTCGATTTAGGAAGTATACTGACAAACTGAATATTATATATCAATCAGACGCCCTTAGAAATCAGAATGTAACACCAGAGCAGCCTAATATTTCTTACGAGATTCCCGATCTAGAACATGTACTGCTTAACTACTGTAAGATATTGCTTAGCGTTCCTAGAAGTTCTGTGAATGCTGCCGTACTGGGCGAACTAGGTATGTTTCCACTGTATATAGACACCCAGACACGACTGATTAAATATTGGCTTAGATTACACAATATGTCTAATGATAGAATTGTTAAAAAAGCATACGACATTGCTGTAACACAAGAACATGAATGGGTTACACATGTACAAGATATACTATGCAGGCATGGTGTCCAAAATGTTTGGCTAAACCCTAATGTTGATGCCAAATATTTTGGAAACATGTTTAAGGAACGCCTAAAGGACACATTTCTTTCGAACTGGAGACAAAAGATAAGAAACTTTAGTAAACTGGCAACATATTCGAAAATTAAGACAACCTTCGCTCTCGAAAATTACCTATTATCAATTCAAAACAGATCATTTACTAATAGCATAACAAAACTAAGGATTGGAGCACATGCTTTGGAAATTGAAAAGGGTCGTCACAAAAATATACCAGTTGAAAAGAGAATGTGTCCCATCTGCAAAGAGAGCATTGAAGATGAATATCATTTCCTGATGATATGCCCCTATTATGATGAAGAAAGGAAAAAGTTATTGACCATGTATAACAACGGAACAGCATTACCTAAAACAAGCAGAGAAATATTCGATGTACTTCTATCATGTCCCGACTCCACATCTGTCCACCTAGGCCAATATATATATAATGCTATGCAAAAGAGAAGTAGTGCTCTAACATTGTGAAATGCACTATGCCGCCATATTTTCTATCACGTTAGACTAGTATACTGATGTAAGTAGTTTGTAGTTGTTAGTTATACGTAATTTGCCATACATTGTACCTGTTACAATCGTTGTGCAATAAACTTGACTTGACTTGACTTGACTTGTAAGGCCCTGCCAACATCTACTCTGGTAGTGTATGAAGGGCTGTGAAAATGCCCAACGTACAACACTACGGGTCTTATAAGAAGCAGAAGAACAGGGAATTTTTTCTCGTGCTATTTCTATAGGTGCAGGCCTACAAGCGCCTTTGGACACAGCTGTAACATTATTCTTTAAATTCTCAGAGTCTAGGTAAAATTGTGACCTCTCCTTACTCTGAAGGCTGTATTTTAAAATCAAAACTATCCTCAGCTGAAAGGCAGTTGATCCATGGTTTTTATGCTGTTTATATAACCTGTTTGAAATAATGATCACTGTTTTGAACGGTCTCTGAACACAATATGCCCTTAAGACAACGGAAAATCCTACTAATGCTATAGAGACATTCTTAACTTTACAGTTTCATTTCAAAATTCTATGATTAAGATAGGAAAGTTTTATTGTTGCAAAGACTAATTCTGATATAATTTCCAGTCAAATATAATTCTAGGGTATGAGAGACAAAATAATCATGCCAGCTTGCAGTCCAGAAACAAAACATTGATTTGACCCAGCCCTTTA
>NC_049997.1:15099727-15116062 GCF_000003815.2 Branchiostoma floridae
GGGGGGGGGGGGGGGCTGAATGTGCTTTCCGTGAGTGCAACTGTAAGCGAGGAGGTTAACTTTGCTAAAATCCTTTCTATTGACTCTTCGAAATACATAGCTGGGTGGATTCTACTAACTACCTTTGCTAGAAGGTTATATTTTTGGTAGCATTTGTGTGTGTGTATCACGGTGTGTGTGTATGTAGTCAACCAGCACAACTCCAGAATGCCTACATGGATTGTCTTGATATTTAGAACGTTTGTAGGTCTTCATGAGACCTTGTTACAAACTTTTTTTAAACACTAAATGACTAATTCCAAGGAAATAAGCCAGACATCTGTAAGACAGCAGGAAAGAAGTAAGGACAACAGCTTGTCACTTCTCCTTCAAGACAAATGCCTGGCATATTTGTGGTCCTCTACCTGTGCACACATCCTCAGGTGCCCTGAGTCACTCAGGCTATTTACAGAGCTCTGTGATTGCTGAATGCACTATTTCCTCAGAATAGGGACACACAAAGCCGACCATATAAGGTGGTGTACACTGTCTGACCCTGGAAACCCCTAACCTGGTCCATCAACAGAGGTTGCACAAGTGGTGGGCAGGTGCAGCTAATTCTAGTGGGTCTGCATGGTGGGATACTGGCAATGTTTGATAGTAAATTTAGGAATTCAGTAAGGACCTGAAATTGTTAGGGGTAAATCAATTTGTTCCTGCTAAAGGTTTTGACAACAAGTTTATTGGATTGGTGGCGTGCCTGGCAAAATTACTCTGCAAACACCAACAACCAGATGCACACTGCCCCCCTCCCCCCACACACCTGAGTTTATAATTTAAACAAGTGACCGTAGGTAACATAGTCTGTGACGTCGGTCTGGTATATGTTGGTTGTTTTGTCTTCTTTGGTGTGTGACGTTGTGCTTATATCCTATATGATTCTTTTCATGGTGTTAGATATATCGTTGTATCTAAAGTTGCCTAATATTTCTGTGTCATGTGAATCTTACTAAACAGGTATGGATTGTGAGATAACATGTGGCCAAAGTCAAAAAGATATGGTGACGATAAGTTACCGGATAGTCTACTCTAATACACAGGCACATTCACACACAGACACACCTACAAGACCGACAGGCAGACTGACAAACGCACCAAGTATTAACATGTGTCTGTTATGGACGTAATAAGTATGAAGCACGGAATAGGACCTTGATGTTTCTTAGTCGAAGTCCGGGAATATAATATGGCTAAACTTCATTTGGGACGAGAATTCTTACACGCTTCATTGCAAACGGCGACAGGAGGTATTTGATTGACAGGGTCATTAGTGGAACATTAGATGTCGGTTCCCATGTCCCACATACGATAACACACAGCTGTTGATGATGAACTGTGCGATAAGTTTTTAACTAGTGTGAAGCCATAAGGTACCATGACACAGTGTTAATGGGTGAATCCCGGGGTCCATGATGCTGGTACATAAAGTAGTACGGATAAACTTGTTGAATAAGAGGTAGAAAGCAAACGCGCGTAAAATTCTTGCACATATCGCGCATCTGCTTAACTATACCCAATTACCTCAACGGGCACCATATGCAGACATGGGCCAATACACTGTGAAACGTACAATTTGCAGGGGTGATTTCTGAAATTATTACATACATAATAAAAACAGCTGCCGAAAAAATAAAACACCTTGCATCATCGTCCAACTATGTGTAGAGAACCTGCCAAACCACAAACGTATGCGACAACGGGAACATGCAGATATAGATGCGAACGCGCGTTACATTGACGACCAGAGAACATCACGCATCTGCTTGCAATATCTCAATTACAGCATGACCCATATACAGGGGATCTGGACTAATACACCGAAAGATGAACATTTTGTAGGGGTGTTATTTTTATTGCGTCCCTAATAAAAACAGCAAAAAAAACAACGTGCATCATCGTCAACCTCAGTGCAGATGACCTGCCAAACAACGTACGTATGCGACAACGGGAACATGCAGATACCGATGCGAACGCGAATAACTTTGACGATCAGGTAACACCACGCATCTACTTGACAAATTCCAATGACACCATGACCCACATACAGAGGATCTGGACCAAAACACCGCAAGACGAACAAATTGTAGGGGTGTTATTTTTATAAAATCCATAATAAAACCACCTGCCGCAAAAAAAAGTTCACGTGCATCATCGTCAACCTCAGTACAAAGGACCTGCCAAACCACACAGAATTCAGACAACGGGAACATACAGATACAGCTGCGAACGCGCGTAAACGTGACAAAACTAAAAGTCTGTCGACCAGAGGGTCTGGTCACAGACTAAAAAAGGCGATAATCTTTAAGCATTTTGTCAGGTGATTTCTAGAAAGGTTAACACATTCCCTTAAGGGTGCAGCTTGTGACAAATACATAACAGGTGTCCTGCAACAGGTCTGGGAGGGCAGGAAACTGAATAAACATCTTGGGAGGGGCAAAGGAGGATTAAGGGAAAGTCCTAAGACATTGACATGGAAGAGTTGGCTGTGGAAGTCCTAAGGCATTGGCATGGAATCTTTAAAAAAGGAAAGTGCATAGCATTATGATGGACAGACTTAGAAGAGATATCCCACTTCATAATCATTACCTTACACTGATCATGGACACTAGAACATGGCCTCTAACATTTATGGTTACTTCATAATTATCATCCCTGTTTGGACTGAGAGCCAAGATCTAATCCCCACCTGTTGCATGTGTTTAGCAACTAGACCCAATGGTCCATGTTAGGGGGTCCCCTCTAATGCCTGATCAATTGTGCATTGTCCTAAGTCTAACCTAGTCCTGACATAGGGTCATTCCAACTGTGACATGTGTGAAGTCCTTACTTGAAAGGATTCTATAGCATTGAAAGAAAAGTTTGGGCAATTTTTACACTACACAATATTCTTGTGAAATACTGTAAAATGACAGGAGGACTGATTGATGCTTTCAGTTTTTAAGTTGTCAATCATTTCAAGCCTGTTATCTGATTGGTGGAATCCAGGTGCAGAGAAGCTCCAACTGGACCACCCACCCACCCTGTACATTTCACAACTCTTTGTGGACCAATCAGATGGCTACAAATCAGCATTCATTGGGGTAATGGAACTCTAGCCTAGGATATAACAAGCTAATGTTGAAACACATTTACCTTTGCAGGCGGTGGTCTTTCTTTCATATTAGTAGAAATAGACTTAAAAAGAAAAAAAAAATGTTTGAGAAGACGTCATGAAATACCATGTCTGTTTATGTAGACTAGAGTTCCGACCCATGTTGACTGCACGGTTAATTTGCAGTCTGTACTGTTCCTCAATGTTTGACCATGCCACGTGAAGGACCCATGAGCATTCACATACTTGGTGTGCAAATGCCAGGCGTCTTCAGACTTTTGTTCTTGGGTTGACTCTATCTTACATTCTTCTCAGTCTTCTTTCCAAGGCAGCTCAGTTTGAGTTCTGCTCTATATATTCACAGAGGAATCACAGAAATACTAGTAACACTACAGTGCAACACAGACACAATAATTAGGGCACTACAGTGTGTACCTAGTCTATTGATGATACATTTACTTTGTATTGCATTCAAGAGAAAAGGAAACTTAAGACAGGTTTCAGAAAGCATGCAGATAAGATTGTCCTTAAAACTAACCGAGGCGCGTTTTAATAACAAAGATACAAATACAGTACTTTTTGGTGAACGTAAAAGAATGGAATAACCTAGCTTGGTTACCAAACCCCAGCCATTGGGGTATGGTATCCAGGCTAGGAATAACCCATTCCAAGACTTTTTACAGTGATTGAAAATTTGTCCCATTTTGGAGATGCAAAAAGATGAAACCAATGACCTATTTCTACTTTAAAACAAGCTTCTGATTGAATAATTTATATCCCATTGATCATCAAAGAAGTTAATGCACAAAAAAGAACAACTGTGATGGCTTGTATGTTTTCAATACCAGGGAGTGATTGAACTCTTGATGAAAACACCACACTATGCATCAAGTTGCAATTGAATAATCCCATTAATTTGCACAGGAAGAAACTGTGATGAAATCATTTAGAACTCTAATTATCTAAATGATATCTACTGGTAAAATATCTTCTTGCCAACACTAGTCAGTCCATCTATCATCTAACACTAGTTCACCTTTATCCATGGGGTAACCTATATCCGATATTGGAGTACCAGTAGCTTTCAGATAAAGGTGAACTAGTGTTATAGCATTTACACAGTTCAGTCCACAAATAAAAATCTCCAATGACAGAAGTGATGACCTACACAAATAGTAAAAACTCCTCCTTCCAGAAAGACCATTTCTATGTAGTGAGGTTACAACTTGACAAATAGGGGAGGCATGTGTCCACATTAGTGAAGTGGTGCTGCAAAACTTTGCACCATCTTGCTAAGTATGTCCAGGAAGTGGAGATGGTGTGTGAACAGGTGTCACCATCATTCCAATGGGACATACCACTCCTCACGCCCTCGGGGGGCCTCAAATCATATCACATCTATTTTCAATAATTTTGCGATTCATGCTTATCCTCAATGGCAATGTACTAGACAATAGAGATTTTCTATAACTATTGCAGTTAAGGTAAAACTCAGGAAAAATGACAGTCTTTTCTGTGGCTACAAGAATTGTAATTTGTGTAATTTTTGCACCTGTAACATTTTGCAGGAGGGTGTGAAGTGGCCATCTCCAAGTGTGAACATGTGGCCCAGTTTGTACTGCACTTACACTGTGGACAGGGAGAATCTCATTGGCACAGTTTAAATAGACAGGGAACAAACTCTTTAAACCACATCATGCCCCCAACTGTCGGAAAAAAAATTCTTCTAGAATCAGCAGCCTGTAAATACTGGGTGCATACTGTATGTACTTTTTATTGCACTCAAAATTTAGCTGTGCACGCAATTTTTGAATGTGGGTGCATCTCAGGCATTCTGTGCACCTAAATATTTGTGTATGGGCACTACTATATGGGTACATATGTAAAGATACCAACTACTGTACAGTTAGTATATAGCATATTTCTTGTCATTTTGGTACTGTAATTCCTGATTTTTTCACTGTAATGTTATGTTCACTGGTTTCACGGTGACGACTGTAGCGTGAACTTATCATTACCGTTAAAAAATAATTCACTGACTTTTTTCATGCACACTTGCCTCGACAGTGAGCATTTAGTTCCGAGAACAAGTTCAATTTTCTCAGACCGTGAAAATTTGGTACCGTGAAGATAAAGTGAATTACAGTATGTATCAGAAAAAAAAACTTTGTTGTATTACTTGTTTGAAATTTAGACAAAGAAATTAAGAATTCATATTCAGCCTCTGATGACAGGCAGTGAGGTTTGCAATTGTGTTTGCTGACATACTGTTATGTGCACTCAAAATTCATTTTTGTACACCTAAATATTTAAATCAGGTACACTAGTGCACCTATATCCCAAAAGGGACTTTTCAGCTGTAAGCAGTGAGCGCATAACTGCTGCAGAAGGCTTTGTTCCAGATGCTCTAACCACAGAACTGTCTTTGAATCTGGGCCAAATGTAGAACAGGGAGGGGAAGGAACCCCACTGTTACGCAATTCATGCACATTTACAGTATGCAACTGATGTCGAGTACGCTGATGCTTTTGGGGAGGGGGGAGTACCATCAACACTCTACACTATAATCATAAAGACAGCATGAAATTTGGCAGGCTGGTTTTGAATATCACTAAATCCAGCCACCAATTACTACGGCTTTATGTAGAATGGACTGACTGCACTCTTTGTTAAATTTGTGCATCTGACTACGACTCAAGAGGGAATCTATAAACTGGCTAATTACACTTTAGTGAAATGGCATGCAGACCAGCATTTCTCAATCCCCACACCATTAATTTTATGTTCTATGGCAAATTCCGATTCTGTCAGAGCATGCAGTACTCGTACTGCAAAAGATTTTTCCACAGGCACTAACGGTATCCCCCCCCCCCCCAAAAAAATAAATACAAAACAAAAATGACAACAAAACAGCATCACTATATCTCTATTGTATTTGCGTCTGATATTGAACATTTGTACAAAAAAGAATCCAGAGATTCCATACCCATTTCTCCCACCTGGTACCTGATACCCTATTTGTACTAATGGTACCTTTGCTAGCTTAAGTACACAGAGATCATTTTGAAACCAATTTAGGAAAAGCCATTCCGAGGCTAAGGTAATATCATACATCCAGTGTTAAATGGAGAATTTTTACATTACAGCAAACAAAACGAAATGGCAGGAATTGTCCATTGGCACTATTGATCAATCAAGGTAATATTATGCTCTTCAAATTGTGTTCAGATTTTCCAATGCTATGTTATATTCTAAAACTGACGAAGAAAAAAAAAAATTTCCAACGTCTTTGAGTTTGACCTGGCTTCAATCAATGCGAAAAAAAGGAAAGGTTACAATGACCTCTGACTGCCCTTGCCATAAAACGGATAAATTGAGATCCAAAGAAACTGAATGAAAATTCTTTTGTTCATAAAACACTGAAACAAGTTTCAACAAAAAATTGCGTCAAATCAAATACAAAATTAAAGCAAAATCATTTTCAAAATTGGTTGCTTTTTTTAACAATTCTTTTGATTAGGCAACAACAGATTTAAGATGGATGACCAAAGAACTCCAGATTGGCCTTGGACAATGCTATCAGTACAATCTCTATACACTTCACTGAACTGACTGAATATTGCAACCTTCTCAATGCCATCAACAATGTCTTTTCCCTTTTGTCCGTTGCTTAATGTTTCTACGTCAATACCAAGTATTACCAACAATAATATAAGTGAGAAGAATAATGGCTAAACCCCTTTGGAGTCCCTTAGAAAACCAAGAAAGGATTGTGTCTACTGAAATTAACTGATTATTCACCCAGACAATAACAGACAGGCTTGCCTAGCAGGCCTGGGTCTTGCTGAGCAGCAAACTGGTTCTGAACAATGGACATAATAACACCACATTTTCATGTGAAACTAGGCAAGGAGAGGGACACACTCTCTTGGGATGGGGAAAACCACATTCTACTGAAAAGCACTGGGATGGTAGAACGGTCAACACACTCTATAATACACTCTGAGATTTGACGGACTGCTCAAAGTCAAACAAAGAACAAATTTCTGAAAGTTCTGTTTTTTTCTTGTTTTTTGAATCATGCTGAGGGTCTGCATGCTCTTTTCTGGAAAGCGTCAAAGGCAGCCTTTTCTGATTTTCCATAATTTATACTATAATTATAGGACAAACCATCTTATATTTTATTCGTGTAATTCTAAGCGGGGTGAACAAATCTTGCGTGACTGTCTTACTTAATTTGAGCGTAATTTCCAGCAGTTTCTTCTAAATTTAGTGCAACAACTCCAATGCAGACTTTTGTGTATCATTTCCCAAGGTTGAAATCAAGGATTCCACAAATCCAATTTTCAAAGTTGGTTGCTGTACAATAGCTAGGTCAGTAATGGAAGGGGGGGGGGGGGGTGCTGCCTGATAATGTCCTGATAATGCATACCTGCACAGCTGTTCAACCAAGGTGACCCCAACATTGGTCATAATTGGCTTATAAAGTTTAGAGGTCCACAGAGTGCAGGGTTCTGATCAGACTGACAATTTATATGATTACAGAGTAGGCGTGAGTGCTGAATGAAAACACCTGTAGTTTTGTCCCCTTTTCATTCGAAACCCTTTTTCGTTGGAGACTCCCGAATGTCTATAATGTACCCAACAGCAAGACATTTTGGAAGTATCAAAGTAAGTCTGGAATTTTAGCCGCTTATTCTTGGTAGTTGAATATTCTTTTCTTTACACACACCAGATGGTTTTTCCCTCAGATTTCTGTTCAAGAAAGACTCTGGGATAAACAAAATTACACAAAGGCATTCGGGTTAGGTTCGCAGAAGTTATAATGATCAGAGACAAGCCCCCCTCCCCTCAGGCCCTGTATTCCTGCATCTGTTAGAGCACTGAGGACCATATGGTCTTTTTATCGGAATGCTACTAAACCAAGCAGTCATCGCTCTCCAGGTGACAAGACATAAATAAGGGTGTCCTCAAGAATGTCTACCCCTCTTACAATCAACAACAACCAAGTACTTAAGATTCCTTGAGACCAAAAACAAGAAAACAAAGTATGCTTCATATTTTCAACATAACATTGTTTTTAATTCCCTTGGAAAAGTGAGCAATAAAAATTTGAGTAATGATACTCCTGCATGACGTAATATAATTCCTGAACCTTTGTTGCAATGAGGTATGGAATTTTAAGAACGCATTATTTTGCTTATTTTGCAGCATATTATAGACAACGCAGTGCCTTGTGCAATTAAGCCCAATAATCTTAAAACGGATAGGTCATATCCATTTCCTATACCCAGGCTCCTATATCTGGCAAGAACAATTCATCGACCCAGATACACGAGGTCACTAATAAAGAATGCTTCCAAAAGCAGGTTTTAAATCATATTTTCCTAACAATTTTAGATATAACTCCTCCCCCACCATCCACAAACAGAAAATTGCAACCACCTCGCCATAATCATCATAATTTATCATTTACAACTTGGTTGACTGCACTGAAAATTTCTCAGCGTTTTTCTCTTTATCTCAAATTCAAAATGTTATTTTCTTCCCAAAGCTTGTATTTTCATATGTCACCCAAAATTTGTGTTTGCCTCTGAAGCATAATGTGAGTCAGTGTGGTCGAGACCTGAGAGTGTTCAGCGACCTGTAGGTGATTTACAACTGCCCGCCATTGGCTGGAACTATCGCAGAAGGCGTGGGAATCCCTGGCCGGCCTTACAGACTCACACAGACACCTTTTCATGTGTTCAGGGTCACCAGACATTGACAAGTTAATGTGGCTGCGCCCAGGGGAGGGTGTTCACACTGATCCACACAGTCAGCTCGAGACAAGATCTTATCTGTACTGTGAACAGAGGGATTGATGAAATGTATGTGATCTTTAGGACAATGACAGTGCGACAGTGATACTGTAAATTCTTTTACTTCTGCAGAGGTTTTACTTAGAAGTTGGACTTGGAGGGAAATGGACGTATTTGCAGTGTTAACAATTTGAAATTGAAAAATTATTCTGTAGTATTATTGTAGTAATACCAAGGAGGTTTATTTCTAATACCTTTCCTTGATTGACTGTTGTTCAGATTATCACAACAAAAGCTATAATTATTTTCTCCAGTGCGTACGGGTGTGAGTTTTGATCTTTCTATACCTCCTGGCTATAACACAGATATTATCAACCTCATTTCAATATACAATCCTAACAGTAACTTATAGCTGGAAGGTCCCATCTCTAGAGTCTGCAATGTGTTCTTCTTGTAAATAGTGGTTTAAAAGTCTTGGAAACAATGTCAAAAGCAACTGAGTTGAGACTTTCAAGCCACTTTTTGCAAGAAGCACACTTGGCAGACTCTAGAGATGGGACCTTCCAGCTATAATTAGGTTGCAGGACAGACAGGCTTTTAGACCTCATTATTAGAGGATCCTGGCAGATCCCTCAGACTCAAAGGTCAGCTCCAACAAAAGCTGGCTGTGTCACACTTTGTCCTGCAGCCACAAGACCACGGTCAGTAGGGACAGGCGGTCATTGTGTGTTATACTATAGGCTGGCCAACTATGACAATCTGGTCCAAAACCACAAACTAAATCCCAGACCTCCCACTTACAAGGGCTCCAGAAACACAAGTCAAAATGTAAATATCCTAAACACTGTTATTCACAACAAAGCCAAGAAGACAGTGAGTTCTCTACTGGAAATCAAGAAAGGAATTTTCTCAAAGCTTCCTGAGTGAAGGTATCTTAAGATGGCAAACATGTACAGAAGAATGTATACAAGATTGTATCTTATTCAATATCTGTGATCTTAGAAAGTGTACAAAGGGTCTTCAGAAGTGTATACAGTGTAAAACAGTTAAATGGTGGCCAATCTGTTGTGTCTACAGACATAGGTCAGGGCAACCTTTGTGAGCCACCCTCAGACAGGAAATACACCTGGGTGTGCAGACATTAAGGGGGGGGGGGCTTGGACATTTGCCAACTCATGTGAGTGTGCCCACCTGAAAACTGGGACCACCTGCACAAGTTTGTCTGTATAGCAGCTAACTTTGAAAATTGGGACACATTATTTATGTAGAGAGCGTAGTGTGCAGGGACTAACATGGGGGTGGGAGGGGGGTTGGACATCTGCCAACTCAGGTGAGTGTGCTCATCTGAAAACTGGGACCACCTGCACAAGCTTACCTGTCTGTTGGAGCTAACTTTGAAACCTAGGACACACTGTTTATGTAGAGAGCATAACCCGTCCATGTACTGAACTGAACAGTATTTATATACAGAATAACTAAGGGGATTCTCGGCAATGGCATACAAACTTACTATAGTTAGTTGCAATGCACAAGTACTAATCTCGAAGCAGACACAAGTTTTATAGATGTTTTATACCTTTTTCTAGAGGCCACTTTTGTTTTCCTTAAGTTTCTTCCCTTGTAGAGTGTGAAAAATTGCACTACTGACAAGATGTACTAAAGTAAATGTGGCAAAAAATTGAGACTGAGTCAGATCCTTACATCTGCTTGGAGACTGGAACAGCACTAGTTGTAGTCTTGAAATACTAGTCACCAATTTGCTATACCTGGCTTAAGATTACAGTCAACCCTGTCCAAGTGACCATCTCTACATAAGGAACACCTGGCCAAAGTGACACCTTTTTGGCAGTCCATCATACATTGTATCCATTACAAGTTTTGTGCAATAAACGTCTTCTTCTTCAATTTTCCCAAATTATACAAACATTAAGAATGCTGTATATACATGTAGCGACCACCTGTCGACATAGACCTGGTTTTATAGTCTTTTAGCTTTTAGGGAAGTTTTTGTACAACAGCTATGATTCACATAAAGTATCGCTTCATTTTATTGTAGTACTCCACAGAAGCGGTGTATAATTTCGAGACATGGTCGACAGGCCCCGAGGACTGCATCAGAGTGTGCGCTCTTGTTTTGAGAAAGCCTGGGGGTTTACAGGAAACCATATTGTGGTTTCGCCAAATATTATTGGTGCAATTCCTGCCACCGGATGAACAACACGGGACAGACGGTCTGGCAAAAACATCCAAACTAACCTTGGCCAACGGAGTGGGGAGGAAAATGGATTGCTCTAACACCTGTATGATTACGTATGCAGATGTTAAATGTGTTCCACGCATAGTGAAAAATGTGTTCTTTCACTGGGGAACAATCAGACTGTCAGACTAATACATGGTTTGTTTTGGCTACAAGGCATAAAATATCACCACTGTATCCTATAACTATATGGATAGTCTGTGCCAAGAATACATGTTTACTAATCATACAGGAAAACAACAAGAAATACACATAGATGTTTACTGTTGTGAAATTCAACAAAGCCAGCATATACTATCGAAGCAAAACAAAGTACAGTTGGCATGTTTCTACAAGCAACTTCAGACTATCTCCAAGCAGATGTTAAGTCCAGCTTAGTGTTTTAGCATGTTTTTGAGGCTTATTATATGTTTTTGGAGGTGAAAAGAGGTAAAAACATTGATTCCTAGGAAGCCATACAGCATACTGTAAAACTTGAAATCTTTGTGGTAGCTTTATGACACTGAAAAAAAATGCAATTCCAATATGTCAACTTCATAATTTCTTTCATAAAACTTCCTTGATGATGATATAGATTTGTTTCAACTGCTGACTGAAACACTGAAAAAATTCCCTGCGCAAATAAACAAATTTACAGTAAAAAGCCTAAAAAAAACACACCACACATACAATGAGTGGGCCCCTGGCGTCTGCTTGTATATTACTCCAAGCACACTCCAGTCTGTGTTTTCCAGTACAAGCATGAAGCCAAACTCACATCTGTAGGTAATGCCTTTCCCCGGGGAACTAACCCACTACCCAAACAGTAGCCTGGCTGTACTAGAAACCAGGAAGTTGTCATGCTTCTTGTTAGCAAATTTCGGCCACATGTGCCTGACAGTTGATACAGGGATATTTGTGCACCCAGGAGGCTTTCCCTTCAGACATGCATGTGTCAAGCATTTTCAAGACAGGGCTTTCATGTTATTTTTGTCCAGCATGTTGCTGGAATTACAGAAACTTGATCCTTATACAATATAGTGTTGTTATTGTTGAGCGTACTTCCAAAATCATTTATATTGCACGTATTGTAAATATTTTAAGTCATATATTCAATTTTACGGTATTTTATGGAGTGTGGTTCAAAAAAAGGTCAAATAAAATCAACTTTCGCTTCTCCAAATCTGATATTACTAAACTGAAACACAAACAGTAAATCCGTTGATCAGTACAGTCCACAATCAAAGGACAAATTGAATTGCAAAGAAAATTTTAAAATCACCATAATTTGCTAATTAGAACCTAATTCTTTTCCTTTTTCATGTGAAATTTGCTTTGCTCAAGTAGACCTCCTTTTTCAGGTGGGTTTCGCTTCCCTCATTGTGTATTTTTATCTTATACACACAAAGGTGCAGGGAAAAATTCACGAGCTCAATGTCCTTTCTTCAAACAGCCAAAAGACAACAAAAGGTACAAACAAAACACATGACAATAAGAGAGCAAATTGAACTTTTGAACTAGTGCCTTTCTTTGTCTTTGTTTTGCAGTAGTTGTTGTTGATTTTCTACTCCAACAGATTGTACAAAATTGTATTCAAATTATGATTCTGCTGACAGCTCTTTCTCTTTTAGACAATAATAGCAGTAACATAGTTTTCATGTTCTTTATTTTCTCAAACACCATTTCAAATTCAACTTTTCCTCCAACAGAAGAAATTTCCTAACAGTAACACAAGACAATAGAAATTGATTTCTTTCACTGTCAGTAGCTCCAGAGGGCTGCTATGTTCTTTTGCCCCAAACCATGGAGCCCCCCAAAACAACAGCAGTGTTACATGATACCCAGGTCCTGTCCACTTTCCCTCTTCAACCCCCATTAGAAACTACATCCTACCCTCCAAAAACACTCGCAACTGTTGCCACCATTCTCAACAACACGACCATACCAGTCTACAACGGTATAAGGTACGGTCGTATTATAAGTCCATGGTTAATCTTGGCACAGACTAGACCGGCACATGTTCTCATTATTTGACCTTTCCAAAGAATGTCACCCCAGTCTTCAAAACCTTGCCACAGAATAAAGGAGAGGATTTGGCGAGTGTGCCTACCTTTGTCGTCGATTGTCATCTCCGCCACCATGGACGAGGCCCTCGCTTTCGTCACGTTCGGCGACTTTTCCCCGCCGCCGTTTCGTCCGCCACCGTCAGGGCTCCCTGCGTGGAAGAAGGACGAAACGGATAAGCCTCGGAGCCGGCGTATGGAAAACCTTTTCTTCAGTGTTGACATGGTGGCAGTCCTGATCAGTTTTTAAACACCACCAAAAAACACACACAGTTTCTGCTCCTCTACTTTACACCCTACGGTGTTAAACCGTTGCTCTCCGGTCATACGTCCATAATGTGACGGTCTGGAAAAACGTGGGGCCTCCCGAAAACAAGTATCCAAACAGAGTGGTTTGGTAGCATTCCAGGCCCGTGAGCCTTGTGGTGGCACACTCAACTCTCTGTTTGCACAGGGGGTGGGCAGGGTAGGCGGGAACATTGACTCACCCCCTACACTACCCAACCCCAATTCTCATCAACTCTTCACACAAAAGGATCACTTCAACTCAATAAAACAGTCTATTTCCATATAATATGTCCCCAGCTGATTGATTTTTTTGTCTAATCCCCTTGTTGTGGCTGGTTGCACCACCCCTATGTAAATCCGCACTTAGAATGGATCTGGGAAACTCAATACAGGGTGCTAAATATGTATGTTAGGCTTGTTGGGGGCAGTGAGCTGTGACCTTATTTCCATATCCTACAGAGAGCAGGGGCCTTTCTAAAACAGTTGCTTGGTTCACAGCACTTTGAGGAAAGGAAGCAGAGAAATCACAGGGACAATGTGTGAGAGAGGTCAATAGTTTTTTCACCTCCGCAGACAAAAGTATTGTAATGCAAAGCAGGTATTATTGTAGAGAGAGGTGACACATGGGGTTCACAGTTGTGCAGGCACTTTCAAAACGTTACCGGTTCTTGTTACTCTTCTTACACAGTGCTTAGGCAAACATAATGGCAGGATTTTTGGCTAATCCCATCAAAACAGTTTGAACTAAGCACACGACAAACTTGCAAAAGTTGTTTTTCTTCATAGTTGATACAGTTCTTAAAAAAACAGAAAAAAATCTTAATCCTCTATTTTTGGAGTAAATTTTAGAAATTTTATCATTGATATTGCATATTTTGTCTGAATTTTTTAAAGCTGAACCTTCAGGATTGTATTATGTAACAGTCTTTCCTCTAATTGTCTGTACCATCTATAGGGTATGAGTCTTTGCAAAGGAATTCTAATCAGAAAAACAACCAACAACCTTGTGGCTTAAAATAGCCTCACAGTAGTAACTTAACGTATTTACTTTTGAAGGCAAAATAAAATTCCTACCCCAACATGCCAGACTAATATCGCAGGCAATAAAACATTTCACGCGATCCATCGTACACGCGATTCATCCAACACACTGCGTTACCCAGCATATCAATCAGAAAGGCAGACCAATTGTCGGACAGAATTGAGAAACGGTATCCAACAATGGGTGGGCAGACTTATCAGTCGAACTGAACAATGGTTTTCAAACACTCAACATTATGCAGATGTTGAAGTAGAAGTAGAAGTCGACTTTGCTTTGTTGTAGGTGTTATTCTTTCATGATAGAAAGTCCTGGCTGAGGATTGTGAAGTATGTGTTTAAAACAATGTGGTGTAGTATGTGAGAAAAACAATATTGTTGCTAAGAGTCATGGCTGTCTCCAGGACCCATCCCTCCGTTCTAGGACAGTAATTTGTTTGTTGGATAGACAAAAATTTTACCCTGTAAATCCATAATATCTGAACATCATTACACAAAACTGACAAAATGTACTTTCTTCAGCTTGAAATAAAAAATGTACAATGTCCAACAATTAACATGGCCTCCTAAACAATGAGTAGGATGGAAATAATAGTTTTAAAAAAATGGAGTCTTGCTAGGTGTGATATTGTTTCACATCTCTACCGTTTTGTTTATGAAGTCCATTTGCCATGGTGGTTTTCCACAAATGATCTTCACGTTTCACTAATTTTTGCTGAGCCGAGCCATTTGCTAAAACCATGCCACGGTCAATGGCCATGTTCCAACACAAACTGTTTGTTCCTGTCTTTTGAAATCCTTGGACTCCAAATGATAACGTTGAAAGACATTTGCTGACTATACCATCCTATCTTGGTTCAGGGAAGACTTTTTTTCTGTCAGAAATTTTACGCCTAAAACAAATATCACCAAACTGAATGGTCAAATCACAAATAACTGGAAGAAGAATTAAAATGTAGTAAACAGTGTGTTCTTCAAATTGTCCTCATCCAAATGCCCCCTAGAGGGGGTATCAGACAATGAGGATTTCCAGCACCAATCTCTCAGCACCAGGCTAGTGTACTGATTGGTTGCCATTAGACCCTGTTCCTCAATCAGCACTAACCAAACAGACAACCTGTCATCCCCTGAAAGCCCAGTGTTGATTGGCAATTTCACAGAGGAAGTTGTTGCTTATCAGTTCCTCCTGGGAAAGGAACCACACAGATAGGAGGGGCTGATTTCAGTGTAGTGACAGCCAGAGTGTTACATGTAACTGTTAGTGTTATATGGCCTACTAAACCTGTATGTGTGACCTACTCTACAAACCACCTAGCTAATATGAAACTTTTTGGTGATTTGTTAGACAATTTTTTCCCATTTACACTAGCATGAAGAATCCTGTCTAAGTGTCTATGGTAACCATATTTCCACATACACCAGATTTTATTGGTCTGGGCAGTTTTGACTGTACTAGATGCTAAATTTAACAATTTTTTTCTACACCACTTTTACAAGGTTATTCTACTACTAGTAATCCAAACTGATCTATATACTGTAAACCTTGAAATGGTTATGGTGGCTTAACAATTCTCAAATACATCCACGACACTGCAAGTGTACAGTAGATTTAGTACTATTACAGTAATACAGAATTGTTTTGACCGCAAACTTAAAAAACTGCAAAAACCTAGCTGAGGACCTTCAGTGTTCCTACATGAAATTACGTCCCTGCAAAAATGAACCAATCTACTGTGATGACAAAATGTCGTTTCCTCTATCGACTTCAATTGAAATCCA
>NC_049997.1:15121140-15133727 GCF_000003815.2 Branchiostoma floridae
AGACTTTTTTAAGTTTTCCAGGTCTGCTCAAAATAGTCATCTCGGAAGTTAGGTACATGTAACTAAGGAAGAGGACTAAGCTAACAGGAGGCTACTGTTGGTTCGTGGGCGCCAGAGAAAGTATTTGCATGCAGGATAGGAACTTGTGTGGTGGCACCTTGTAGCAAATCCTCTGAAGAGCTGTTTTAAGACTTCCTCAAATGCAGCAATACACACAGGACATCCCAAATGTCATTTCAGAAGCTATACTTGATGATGGTGTCAAATTGACAACTACAACTACGAGTTGTAGGATAGGAAAGTTGAGTCATGGCACTTTATAGCCAAGTGGTCTCCAGAAACATTCCCCCTGTAGAAAATACAGGACATTCCATTTTGTCATTTTACATGGCAACTAGTACTTCACAATGGTTTCAGATTGACACCTTTAAAAACAGGATGGGAGAGATCTTGCAGGATAGGAAACTTGCGTTATTGTATTGTACTTTCTAGCAAAGTGGTCTTTAAAACATTCCCCTTGCAGAAATATACACAGGACATTCTCAATGTTATTTTACAATGCTACTTTTCAAATTGAGTCCTGCAAGGTAGGAAAGTTGTGTCACAGCACTTTGTAGCAAAGTGGTCTTTAAAATCTTTCTGCAATACAAGAACACACAGAGGACATGTCTTAAAAAGCTACAGTCAAACCTGTATTAGGGGCCACCTCTACAGAGGGGCCACCTGTCCATAGTGGCCACTTTTTGTCGGTCCCTTGGGTATTTTATCTACAAGTTGCCACCTCTATACAGAGGCCACCTGTCTATAGTGGCCAAATTTGTCCGGTCCCTTGAGTGGCCGCTATAGACAGGTTTGACTGTACTTTTTCAAATTGACACCTTAAAAACAGTCTTGTCAGATAGCAAAGTTGCGTCAGGCGCTTTAGTAGCAAAGTCGTCTTTCTGCAATGCAACAATACACACAGGATATTCCATATGTCTTAAAAAGCTACTTTACGACCGTTTCAAATTGACACCTTAAAAACAGTCTTGTCAGATAGTTGCGGAAAGTTGCGTTACATATGTCTTAAAAGCTACTTTACAACAGTTTCAAATTGACACCTTTAAAAACAGCCCTCCCCTCATATGTACATGTAAATAAAGCCTAGACACCTTTTTTGTGTAAACCTTAAGGTTTTCAGACAACCGAGCCAGACACCACTTTTGTTATCAGGAATTTGCCACCCAAACAAGTACACACCAAAGCACTCGCTAAGGTAACAACACGGAGAGATCATGTTAGCCAAGGGCTTAAGAAGGCAAATGGCACAGATGAACTAGATAACATATTAAAGGCCCTATCCAAGTAAAACAAATAGTGACTTTTCGGTCCTTTTATTTTTGGCCTAGAAAAAGTCTTTAGATACAAAGGAAACAAATCGTGCAGATCTCGCAATGCCAGGGGCTACCGTACATTGCACAACAGACTGAGTATATACAATGGGGTCTGCATGGGGGGTTAGTGATTGCAGATTGATCACACAACTTGTCAGCACTGATAACATGTTATGTTAAATTCAACCCATTATGTTTAATGTTGAGTTCGAGAATTCTGGTAACAAATAACAGAATTGAAATGGGTTATTATGGGTTTTCATAAAAAGGCAAGAATGCCCCCACATAGCTGTTAGCGTAGAAAAACTAGCTAAAGGCACCTGTTGGGACACTACCTTTAGTAGTAACTTACATACAGCTATTTAGAGTAATGGAAAGTTAACAATTTGTAGTTTTACTATTGATTGTAAGCTTGTAGAACTTTATGAGTTGGAATATCCGAATAATAAGATCAAAAATCATTTTTAAGTTAACATATGGTGCCATGAATAGATAAAGGTTCAAACAAACAATAGGTGTTTTCATACTGTCAGTCATGCCCCCCTCCCACCACCAGAGAAACATCTTATCAAGGAAATCTAAGAAATTGAAACTAAGAAATTTCCTGTCTTCCTTTGTGTAATCTGGATGTTGTTCTTTTGTAATGAGATGTCACTCATTTAAAGTTTTTCTTCAGATTTTATCACATTGACAACAAACCTGTGACATCTTCGAATGCTCCAGGAATTTTTCTGACAAGCATTCTTGTGAAATCTTCTGTGTCAGCAGTCTTTTTGCCTTTATCTTCTAAGGGATTGGGTATGAGAATCAGGAAGAACATTTCTTCTTGTTGACTTCAATTACTCTTGATATGCAGAGAACCACTTTCCCTTTAGAAGGTTTTACATCTTGAAGGAAGATTAGCTATCGAGCTCTTCCTGACTTTTAAGCTTTTTGCCCTTCAATAACTACAAATTTTAGGTAAAAAGGTAACATGAAAGGTAGTGCCATAGTCTGAGGCTGTCCATTGTCTCTAGGGTGTCGTATTGGAAGACAGAATCCAACCTTCTCCTTCCTTTGCCTTTTACCTCCCAAACCAATGTCAGGTAGCCATTTTTCACCTGGGTGAAGTTAGGAAAGAAAGATGTCCCAAGGACAAATATCTTGCCAGGAATCGAACCCATAAACCTCTACATGTACATGTAGCTCTTGAGTCCGCCAGCCTAGCACTCAGCTATTCGATGTCATACCCACCATTCCACGCCACATAGGATTTAACCGTTCACATTTCTAGCATAGTATCCAGCCGTATCATAGTTCCTGAGTCTCTTCTGTCCTTTCTGACAGAAGAGACTCGAGAGCTATAATACGGCTGGATACCAGGCTAGAGTTGTAGGCAAGAATAATATGGCTGGATACCAGGCTATCACAATTCTGGCCAAATTTTTTTTAGTGCCCACAAACAAAACAGTGTATCCACGAAGCCTACAGCTCTTATGTAAATGGTAAGAGATCTATTCCTGCTTTTCTTGGACCTGAATACAGACAAGCTATAGGAACCCCACAGACCACTAAGCTACAGTGCAACCCTAAAGATAAGCGACTCTACAAGGATCAGGAGCTGAGCACCTTTTAAGATTAGAGGGAGGACTTTACACTCTAAACATGTCCTTACAAGGGCATAGGAGATTATTGGACTAAACACAGACTCTGTAATGGTTATCTGTTGACTTTTAGGTAAGCTGCCACTTTCTGAATACCATACATAAGTTGCAAATTTGTCTGGCTTGTGTCACATGAATAATAATAATGTTTGAAACAACAGAATAAGGAGTGACACTCAAGTTGCCTTTTTTTACCCATTTAGATGTTAGCCACAATAACAGTTAATACAGAAAATTTCTTCTTGTCAAAATCAAAATAAATTTCATCTTCAAATATCTTGAAATGTTTTTTTTTCGGGTTGACCTTTTACTATAAAATCATAACACACGTGCACAGTAAATATGTATTTCACTACTATGTACAAAATAATTTTTCAATGACAAATTCAAAACACCAAAAAACCTACTGTTACCACAAAATCCGCGCTGTCTCCAATACCTGTCCCTCTATCCTGGGATGGAAATTTGCTTGTTGGGACAGAAAATAATTTTACCACATTCGTCCCAGACATGACATAAAAACTGTTTAAATTGTACTTTCATAAGCTTAAAATGACATATCTAACCAGAATGATTAACAATATAGGCTCTCAAACAAGGAGTGGGACGGAAAAAACTGAAAGCTGGAGACAGCCCTGCACAAAAAAGAAGCACTGCAAAAGTAGGTACATTTACAGTAACAAAGTCTGAAGGAAATGATGAGAAATTTGTACCTAGAAATTCCTTGGCAATGGTATCCTCTCTTCTCAGATCCACAATTTCGTCCTGGTCTCGCGGTGAGCTGACCGCGATGCTGATCCTCTTCTGAGCGTCCTTCTGTCGCTGCAGCGCCGCTCGCAGCTGTGGGTCCACGGTCACAACCGTCATCACCACCACGTCCCGCGACTCACGGATCAGCTCCACCACTTGGGCGTGCGTGAAGCGACGAACGTCCTCGCCATTGATCTGCAAACAGGGAGGGCAAAGGATGTCAAGAATGAAATGATATAATAAAGTTATTGTACTATTATGTTTTCCTTATTTTCTGTATAAATACTGATCTGTTTAGCTCTGCGAAACCATGGTTTGATGGTTTTGATTTGTGTGATTATGATCATGATTTGATATCTGGTCTGTAATCTGATTTATATTGTATGTGTCTTATAAGCCCATGTGGGCTGGGCGTTCTAACACATGACACATTAATAAAATTCATTCATTCATTCATTCATTGATCACAACTAGGGGTGGGTACCGGTACAGAGAATGAAGGAACAGGTCCGGACCAGGTCCAGAGGATCAGGTCCAGGTCCGGACATGAACCTAGACCTAATTGTTTGAAAACTTATGAATGGGAGATACTCGAAACAATGGTCCATTTTGCTCCACAGGATTCTGTTTGGTGGAGTATCCGACTTCTACTGGCGTTTTGAAATCCTATCTTCATGTAAACAACACTAACAACATCTGTTTTAGACCAAGTTTGACTGTAGAAACTTGTGAAACAACAAGAGGGGCGAGTAGAACAGAAATAAACAATATATACAAATATCCTGACCGACCCGGGGATCCAACCCCGGTCCTCAGGATCACAACACTAGCAGCGTAACTGACTGACCCAAAAACCCAAAAGGCGTTTGGCATGGTCAGTTAGCACTACTTGAACCCCCGTACTGTTACACTTGGTAAAAATGACTATCAACTCTCCCCTACTTCGCTCTTGTTCTTTTGCTTGGACCTGTAGGCCACAAACACATGAACACCTGCCGGTATTATCTGTTCGTTTTCTAATCGGTCCAAAATCTGGTAGACAGATTTTTATCAGGTCTGGTTTTCCTGGAATGGTCCAACAAGAAAATACGGTTTTGTCACATCTGACCAACAGTGCATCATATGCAAGATGTATTGTAAGTCTTAACACTTGACTTATCATGTTTTAGTGCTTTTATTTTTTAAGTGACCTCTCCATCTAGAATTCCGTGTTTTGCATTTCTGAAGCATCATACTAGTAGTCTAAAGGATTGTGTCAGCCACAAATCAACTTGAACCGTCCTTTTCTCCGAACTGAGAAAATAAATGATAAACGTGCATCTGTCTTCAAATTGGTACCAGAAAAACTTAAAGAACTAAGTAGAAATGTCTTTCAAATTTTGTGTTTGATCTCTGATTAAAACTAATAAAAAAGGCTTTTTTGTTGTGTACAAAATGTACCACCAGTTTAAGAAAAAACGGTTTCTGTATTTTCACTCAAGGGTATTTTTCTTAAACCAAGTTAACAGCCATTAAATGTTCTCTAAGGGAGGCTACAGGGTTGAGTGGACCACACAAGTGGTAATTGCTTTAACTTTGCTGTTGGCTTGGAAGTAATCCAGGGCAGTGACACTGCTGTATAATAATATATGGGTGAGTGCCTGCAGTATCATTGTGACTCAATAGGGGGCACTTTTAGCTTGTAGCAAGAGTAAGACGAAGATGCACACTGCAAAAAAGTCTGCCAGTTACAGTCAACTTTGTCACTGAAACAATCAGATTTGCTGATTGATTCAGTGGCTGGAATATTTCTCAATATCACTTATAAAATAAACATAAAGTGCTGTCAAAGAATTCATATCAATCTTGTTTTGCAACATAGTCATTACTTATTTCTAAAAAGCATGATATTGAGATACCCAAAAAGTGTTATGCATAGTATTACATATATATGATTACAAATTGATGTTAAGCATTGCTGGCTGTCCTAGATACTGTAGAAGGATAAATTTTGGTGGTTTCATTTTTGCAGTTTTAGTGTTGACCTCATCTCTTTATTTTTTTGTTCTTTCAAATCTTTTTTGACCTTCTTAAATGTTCTATGACATTAGTATACATTTTCTGATATCAATTTATTTTGCAATCCCCGGACTGCCAACACACCATGTTATCCTTACTACAAAATTAAATCCCTGCAAGCATCTCCCCTTTTACAGCATAACCATTGCTTAGACTAGATACCCCCATGCAGACCCTCACATCTACCTGGAGTAGGAAGTCTCCCTTTTTCAGCCCCGCCCTCTCAGCCACGCTGTTAGGATCGATACTCTCCATGTACTGCAGGGCAGGGTGGGCTAGTGTCGGGGTGAAAGGCACGTTCGGGTTCAGGGCTGGGGAAAAAACAAACAGATGACAGTTTATTAACAAGAATCTTTGTCGCAATCTTCAGAAGCTGTAAAAATCAAAGTTACTATCGAGGCACATACGCAACAGATAGATCCTGACTGTCCATTACAATTAGTAGTTCAACCAATGATAGCCTGGTAGTTAGCAGGTAGCAATTAGAGAGTAGTTACATGTTCGTCACATATATTCCTTTTGAACGAGGTGGCAATGGGATCGGTCTAATACTGTAGACTTGGAGTGAAAGATGGAATACTTTGTAGGACGGTATAATTGAAAAGTCATATAGATTTGAGGTTTACACTTGATCAATACACAACATGTTTACAAAAAGGAAACAGTCAAATAGAAAAAAATCAGTGTTTGACACTTTTGACAGAAAAGTTCTGTACAAACACAAAAGAACAATGACAGTGAAAGTACACAACAGCTTGTAATAGTTGTTTTACAGTTATAGAAGATGTGAGCTTTCAGTTATATGAAGCGTATCCACACCTTGTAAGATGCAAGGTTGACATGTTCACGCTTGGTAGATGTAAGATGCAAGGTTAATTTGCATGTTCGAATTTGGTCCATGTAAGGTGTGAGGTTAATTTGCATGTTTGAATTCGGTACATGTAACTTTGTAAGATGTAAGGTTTGCAAGCTCACACTTGAGGGTAATTTGTATTATCCCACTTGGTACATGTAAGATGTGAAGTAAATTTGCTTGGTCCATGTAAGATGTGAGGTATGCATGCTCACAACAAGCAAGGTAAAAGCTTTGCATGTTCACAGTAGCGAGGTATAACTGCACATTCACACCGGGTGCTTACCCTCGTCCCCATCCCTTGGGGCTGTTGAGCAGCGAGGTTTGGGGTAAAACGGCACATGCAAAGTTAGCACATACACATGACTACATGTAGCCTATGGCATTTATGCAATATCTACCTAAAAAACACAGGAGAAGTTGACAGATTCTGACACAAGAGATGTGCAAGCATGGTATGTACAAAATGGAGGACACAATGTAACATTACACTTAGACAAATACAGCCAAGAAGAACATGCAACAATTCTGACAGCCAAGAACACTAAAAAGTTACAATTGAACAAAAAATCACACTGATGCTTGTTCTACTACAATTTACAGCTTTTAAAAATCAGTAGTACTGTAGTAGTAGTACACTCAATACAAAAGAAATGGGAAATTATATTTTAGTAGTAAAATTCTGTCCAATATTGCCATCATCAATTGCACCATACACGTCATGTATTACAAACCAGGAATTCTTCTATTCATGTATTTTTCTTTAAAATGGTGCCTAAATTTCTTTTCCAAAACAAGCACTAAAAACTAATTTTGTCAGGAAATCTCCCCCCCCCCCAAAAAGGCTCAAAAGGTAATTTCAGCACTTTTGTTGTGTGCTAAACACATATAATCAGCTCTGGTGTTCAACCTTCAAATACAATTCAGGAAAAAATGTGACAAAATTGGTATCATTGTAAGCTACAGGTAATAAAAAAGCTTTCCAATGATACATAACAATATACAATTATTGATTGATCAAATGTAATGTTCTGAACATTTTCTATTGAGTGTACCTCTCTGATATTTAAAAAAAATACAAGTTGTATAAAGAAGATTTTCCAAGTCTTACTTTTTGCACCTCTCAGCACAAAGCCGAATCCATGCTGGTCCCTTTTCAAGACAGCAGTCCTGGGTTTGTTGTAACTGTGGGCGAAAACCACAAAATACATCGTAACACAATCAAATCTACGGTAATTCAATTAGACTCACAGAACTGAAACCATGATTTTATCAAGAGGCACTTAATGTCAATGATAATAACCACTTATTGCTCCTAATGGGTTAAAAAGGCTATGTTTTAAAAAGAGTTGATTTTTTTGTTCGTTGTTTTTTGTTCAACTGTTCAGTGACAAAACTACTACTACTTAAGTTTGTGTAAAAATATTTTTCAATGTTGTGAAATGGACAATCCCCTTAGCAAACCTTGTTTTTTGAGGGAAGGCCTTAGAATGGATTTTGAGGAAGACTTATTGCTTCTCAAATGACTTTGACAGTATGGACATTTGTTACAAAATTAACTACTCAACACTCTTCCTCCAGCCAAACCCATAACCAATCAAGAGTTAATTTACTATAATGAAAGACACAAACTCACAAGTTACAGAACAGCAGTCTCCAATACCGTAGCATTTCAGCACAGAAGATGCGGCATACTTTAACCAACCGTCTTCATTTCTAAACGACCCTGCTATAAACGGTATCCCTTTTGGAAGTGTTACACCCTTACAGAAGGCCCCAAATCTACAGGCCCTCTGTTGGAGGATTGGGGATGTATTTATTCCCTTCAATCCAATTCTACTGAGATTGCAGCAACATCAATACTGCTCTATAGCCCATTAACCACAGAACAGGGACTGGGGCGCGCTGATGAGGTAATGGAACTGTTATTGGTCCGTGGTGGCAGCGACCACGATAGATCTACCGTAATTCTCATCAACGTTGCTTGGGTGAGCGGCCGTGGGGAAAAAACGGTCAATGTTGGTACTTAATGTTGCCTTATTTTTCCAAAGTGGGTTGGGAATTGCAAGTAGGCAATATTGCTGTTTACATAGTCAGTAATGTACGAGTTTGCTAAACAGATGCATAGTCACGATTATGATGTCAAGTATTCAGAAAGACAGTTACAAGTGTTGTGTTATGACTATTTTACAAAATCCATTTCCAAAAACATCCCTTGTGAATGGAACAGGTAAAAGGTTTCTTAATGTAGTCAAAAACTGAGTTATGTAGTTTGCACTGAGAATCAAAAACAGCCCGTCTATAACTGTTTATGAAGCACTAGGTACAGCATAATGTGATCACTATTAATTGAAAACAGTTTATGAAGTACTAGCAACAGTATTATGTGATTGGTAAAAAGACTATTGGGGTTTCTACACACAAAAGACACCAGTAATTTTGAGACACACTTTGAAGTTTATCAAACTACATGACTGTACTCTCCAAGCCAGAATGATCATACTGTCCCATTTTAGCTCTTTTCAGTTTGTAATGCTTAGCTCATAATGATTCAATGTATAAAAATGTACAAAATGTATCAGTAAACTATATTGGAAAACAGCATTTAATTTATCAAAACTGTTAACTGGGGTCTGCATGGGGAGGGGGGCATCAACATTCTACACTAAAGTCAGGAAGGCAGCGACCAAGTGTTACATTAAAGTTGCACCCTATTTTCGTTTTACATTAAACTCTGGCACAACTTTAGAATGCACCAATAACCTCTTCAAATAACCTGCAGCTTCAAATAACCTGCAATTAAAAGCTCTCATTACAAGCCCACTTTACTACGCATCAGGTACTAATTACCTGCGATACAAAGCTCTTGAGGTTCAAATGCACAAACAACAATTGGCCAAGTTTGAAATAAGACAATTTAACTATCTCCAGCTCCAGTGTTACTATCCTGTTACACCTTTATCACTCTCTTTCCAATTTGAAATGTTACTCATAAACTGGGGTCTGCGTGTCCTTTTATGTAAGAACGTAAATAGCCATTTTAATTCTACATAATTCGTAGCCGAATTGCTCAACAGTAACCTACAGCGTAATTAGTGCATTCTACGTAAAGCGAAATTGGTGCCTGATTTAGCCTAAACAGCCTACAAACTCAACTGCTGCCTTTCTGCATAGTGTAGACAGGGTTGGACAAGTTTTCTAAAATACACCTGTCCTATCGTGCATGTACATTAAAATGTTTTTAGCTTACCCAGAATCTAAATGACGATTTTCTAATGTATTGTCACTCCCAGCATTGGAATTCTTTTTTTGGTGGCTCTATTTTTTCCAATGATTGATACCATGACTGTGAAAAGTGACGAGTATCAAAATCTCACTCAATGACATGCAAAAATCTTACTTGCCCAATCAGGCAAGTACAATGTAGGGCAGGACATGCACTTGCGCAATCAGCACTTTCACTTGCCCAGGACAATCGGAATACTGGACTTGTCCAACACTGGTAGAGCATTGATGGTTTCCACTTACAAACATTCTGCATACAGAACAGTAGATCAGATCTTACCTGTTCTCCAAGGGTAAGACAGGTGCAGTTTTAGCCCTGTGCATCCTTTGCTCCCTCAGTGCCTTCACCCCAGCTGTAAAACACACAAAACACGCTCGATAAACATCACACTTTCAACAGCACACCTGAAAGTATCGACACTAAGGCATGAGATATTTCCCCACAAGTGCTCCACTTCTGCATTGTGACTCATCTTTGCTGCTGGACAGGATTGTCAAAAGTCGAAGATTGGTCTTGAACAGATGGAAAGGATTGTGAAAGAACGGTGACCATACTAGGAAACTAGGACAGTCTGGTTGGGTAAGAAGTACCGCAATACATCTCTAGCAGTTCATGTAGAGCTGGTAAAGTGGACAGCATCATCCAATAAGGCTACGTATTACATCTAACAATGTATCAGAGTCACATTTTTTCAATGTTGATACACCCCATCACTCTATCTCGGAAGTAAAGCAACTTGCTGTCGAGTCAGTTCTTGGATGGGAGACCACCAAGGAAGACTGGATGCTGTAGCCGGGTCATATAGCTAAAGTAACTAACTGCCGAGTATGGCAGCTAAACACACTACACTACCGGTGGACTAGCCCCCTGCTGTTACATGTACAGTAGTGCTTGCACCTATGTGTGACCCAGGGCTTAGACGCGGAGATGGGTGCCGGGCCCGATGCACCTCCTGATCAGGGAGGTTGACCGCCTTAAGCTTGTTCTGATGTATGGGGAACTTCAGCTTAGCAACACTGTTACCACATCACACACTTCTAGGTATCTCTTGAGAATCAACCTAAGCTCCCACATCTCTGCACTACACTTATCTATCTTTCATGTAACAGTTTTAGGCAAACTCTTTAGTGCAGAGTTTGGGGGTAAGGATTACCTCAATCACTTCTAGATGCTCCGCTCGCTGTCGGCAAGATCTTTGAAGCTCGTAAAGGACTCCTTTAAGGGCTTTGAGAGTATTGGAAAAGTCTTTGGGCCTTTTAAACCACAACATACGTCTTTCTTTACATTGAGGTCCAAGACATCTTCAAAGGCTACAGTTAAGAATGTGAACACTTTACAAATACTGATACACACATCATACATATCTGTACAGCAAGGCCGTAATACAACCTCTGGTTGCCAGTGTCTTGTTTTTATTTTGAATAAACCATTTAATTGATTGATTGATTGATAAAATACTTCTTGCTTTTATTGTCTAAAGGCTATAATATCTTATATATATAGATGCAATGCACTTAAAGTTTCTTTTTAGTTTCCCTAGTTCTATCTCCATTAACTTTTATCATCCATACAATATAATATGTGACTGTAATAAATAATAAATGCAATTCAAACATGAAGAGTAAAAAATTTCCTTTTTTTAACATTTGGATACTATTAAGAAGTCAGTACTTGTTATTCTTCTTGTATACTATAACCAGAATATTTAAAACTTTATCAAACACATTAAGCATCTTGTATTAGTCCTTGATTTTTCAGAGCTTTCTCAAGATCTTGCAACCCACCGCCCTTAAAACCATCCCTAGCACATGTAATACCTGCTTATTGATCGGCCCCTAACCGATGATTTTTCAGCCGTAACTTCAAACACGGTGATGGCCTATTGATTATCATTCGCAAGTCTGCAACATTCCATACGCTCTATACTGACCCTACAGAACAGGTTAATTAGATCTCTTGATCTCAACTGTCTACCTGGATATCCGTTTTTCTCAACGACGGCAACATAAAGCCGCCCTAAGGAAAATAGATTTGCCGTCCAGTTTTACCAATTATACAGGTGCCAATAGCAATCTAGGATGTCCCAGATATATGAGTTAACTTCATTTGTCAGCAAGTGTTCGGATTGGCTTGTTTCAATGCTCCCTAGAGGGGGGTCACAAGTAATGGGTAGGTGGTGAGGGATCAAGGCTTGTTCAATCAGGAGTGTGGACGGAAATATGGACACGATCAGCAATAATAACACAGGGGTGCTTTGTTATAGGGTGGTTATAGGGTGGTCACATTCATTGTAGTCTTATGTCCTTTTCACATTAAGCTTGTTTTCCTGATTTTTATGTTCCGGCAAAGCACACAAGGAACAAGAAAAGTAACATTGTAAAGGTAGTTAGATGTATCAAATTAGTGAATAACATCATGAAGTTGGTACAAAAATGGAGTAGTACCTCGGGAAGCCACCAGGGAGCTCAAAAACCAGCTTCTGTCACAACCTGCCAAGTGAACATACCGAAATATGAAACCAATCCATCCAGCTGTTCTTACAAATGTAAGTTATCTTGTTCATCGCACACAAAAACACACGTTGTCACACAACTATTGCTGAAAACATAACCTCTATGATATGA
>NC_049997.1:15133827-15136335 GCF_000003815.2 Branchiostoma floridae
ATTTTAATTCCCCAGCATGGTCTGCCCACCAGATTTGTTTATTGATGTTTTCTTCTAATAGCTTTGTTTAAGATTCCAGAGGTAAGAGAGGTAATGGTGGCCCCTCCCAGGGGCGTGTTTAGAATCTTGAGTCAATACTTCACATCTTTCGATATAGATAAGTTTGATGGAGTTGACCTACATTGTACTGTTGCCTGAAGGAGTCAATGTACTACTATGGAAGCTGCCTTTGGGATTTTCTGATGAACATAACATACAAGATCATCAATCAATAGAATTTTCAGAATAACACTGCAGTTTTGTCAAATTTGGGAACAATTTTTATGTAAATATTTGCATCAATGGTCTGCCAGTATTTATTACACAATCTATACAGTTGTACACAAAGTTACAAAAATCAGACATTTCAATACTAGTAATAGACTACTCGAGGTTATATTGTACCAGTTGCTGTATTTCCAAAGGCAACATGACAAGTCCATATGTTTGTGTGAATTTCAGGCAAGTGAAAAGTTGGTTCGGGCAAGTAAAGTTTTTATGTGCTTGCCCGATATATAGGACAAGTGAATTTTACAAAACTTGTCCATCCCTGTGTTGTGTCTCAGAGTCTAAGACAAAAAATCTTGCCTTGCCTTGAACTTGAAGAAGTTGAAGTTATCAACACAAATGCCATAGGAACTTAATGGGTGAGAAGTTTATAAAACGTTCTCTGTAAAGTACAACAGAATGCCATAAAGTCTGATGTTCGACATGAAGTTCGACACACCGCAACAAAAGACCAATTACATCCTCCGACAAAATAACTGCAGAACCCATCGATTGAATGCTATGTTCTCTCCTATTTCATACTTAAAACGACATCGCCAATCCTCCTAATTTTACCCTTGGATAGAAACTCCTCAGCTCGGATATCACTCCATTTGGAGGGATTGAAAGTAGTTAACTTGAGTTGCCACTTTATGTTGTAGCGAGATAGAGAGTTAGTTTCTTGCCCAAACGAACTGCCAACGTTTTTCCAAAGCAATCACGCCAGAGGAAATGGAACATCCAGTCAACCATATATACAAGCCAGCTTCATTGGTAGTTAATGCAATCTTTCCTATAGGGGTAAGATACTTTAGGTGATTGAAGGTGACCCCAGTGAATTGCCTTGACCATCTTTGTTGCTAGACTGGGGAAACTCTGAAGAATGTTTACAACTTTCATATAATGTCAAAATGCTTGCCCTAGGTTTTGAATGCCGGGTGTGAACCACTATATGTCGATATCTTGTAAAATCTCAAACCTGAAAGTCCGTCATCAAGTATTGTATGGAAAGAACAAGCTGAAGTTTACCCTTTGTGTCGACCTCCTAAAGTTTATGACTGGACTTTGTGCCCTGTTTGGCTATAAAAACTGAAATTGCCTTCGGTTTAAACATACAGTGAACTTTATAACTGAGTTTACAACTACAGCAAGATCATGAAACCCCACATTTTAAGTGGTTTGTAGAATAAATCCATTCTAACTGCTCTCAAATGGCAATTGTTAAACCTCCTGTCATGCATATAGCTGACCGTGGCCTCCCGACCGTCTCCAGACCATGGTTGGGAGTTGATCAGCGACGTTGCCTACTACATAGTTTTGAAAAATCCATGCATCCATGAATTTTCACAAATCAAACCTAGATGTTATCGGAGGAGCTAACTGAAACAGAATGGGACAGATTCCAAGCTACTCCCAACACAGCATCGACATTAGTTGGGAGCAAAGTGCGTGAGATAGCGTGGTGCAAGTGGCAGCGTGTTTGCCTCAGAACCGAGAGGTCTCGAGTTCGAATCACCGATCTGGACTGCCCTTGGAAAAGGCACTTTATACAGCTTCCCTTACTTTACTGTACTTTACTCAGGTGAAAATAAGAACCTAACTTTGGCTAGGGCCGTCCCTCTGATAGGACGTCAAATGGAGGTCCCATGTTTGGGGAGAGCCACACCCAACGCACGTGCGGTGTGCGATGCTGCAGTCTAAAATTGGGGATTCTCTACAAATTGCCCTGACTCCAGGAAGAATAGTGACATATCAGTCAACTAATGGAGATCTGTATCAAACCAAACCAAACTAAACCAACCAAAGTCATGGGAAGGTCTTGAATGGACTTCACTCATCAACCATGCATACTACCTTCACCCTTAATGCACTATAAAGATTTTTCTTAGCCCACATATGGAGTCGACCTTGACTAACGGGTTAGGACATTACACTTGCCAGTACATTTGTATAAAATCGATGGATACGGTCAATGGCCAACTTCAAGTGCACTTATCCTTCCTTCTAATTAAGGGAACGTCAAGATTTCCGTGGGATAAGGAAGATGGACTAGCCTGGTCTGGCAGCCCCAATAAATTGCTGGAACTCCTGTGCTACCAGATTTTTGCTTACCCGTGTTACCTTTGCCAAGAAGGTTTTGTTTTTGGATGACTAGTGCTTGTCCGCCTGTGTGCTTGTGGATGGAAAGCATAACTTATTCAA